>NW_024525490.1:11759957-11953635 GCF_017590135.1 Pyrgilauda ruficollis
GCTGCCCCCGCCCCCGGCCGGCCCTGTGGCGGTGACGTCCCGGGCCGGGCCGGGCCGTGCCGGGCGGCGGGGGCGGCGCAGAGCAGCGCAGCAGCGGCAGCAGCAGCAGCAGCAGCAGGGCTGGCAGCGAGCGGGGCGCCGAGCGCAGCAGCACCACCTCCATCAGCAGGTAAGGACGCGGCCTCTCGGCCTCCGCCGCCCCGTCGTACCCCCGGCGGGAGGCGCCGGCCCGGCCGCGGCGCTGCCCCTCGGCTGCCCCCGCCGCCCCTCTCCTCTCGCCCGGGCAGGTGCGATCGGGCCGGGCCCGCGGCGGGCAGCGCTCCGGCCAGCGCTCCGCGGGACAGACCTGTCGGAGCCGGAGCTTAGAATCCCTCTGGACTGTGCTTTACTTCCTTAAATTAACTGGCATGGAAATTCTTTCCTTTGTGGGCTTGTTTGGTTTTTTTTAGTATCATCCACTGTGAAATTCCATCCCTTGCTCCAGAAACATTTCTCTGCTGGTGGGATTGTCCTTGTAAGCGAAAACAAAATTTGTATAGCCTTTACTGGCCGAACGCAGTACGACTGGTAGTTCAGTGGAAAAACATCTTCTGGAGTATTTCTGCTTGAAGTACTTTTGCAGGCTGCGGTTTGGAGAGCAGCGTGTGTCACTGTGATGTACAGCTAAAAACCAATTCCCCATTCCTGTAACTTGCATCCATTCCTGAATAGGAAAGCTTAAAAGGGTTCGTCTCCTTAATGGTCTAGAATACAACTTGCAGTGCAGCAATTATACTGTTGGTGCTCGTCTACCACTTGGCTCTCAGGTTCTGAACTAGTAAATGCCACCAAGGCCTGTAGGATGGAGGTAGCTGAATTAAGAGTTGGCTGGTTCTGTAAAAGGATGGTTGTTATCTGTGGTTTCAGCGAACACTGCTGTCTGCCAGCCCTGTTTTACAAAGGTGCAGAGAAGTCGTATGTCGTGACTTGTGCCCTATGGTGCTCCCGGAGGGAACAGACCTTTGAGGCGACCTAATTCCTTACAGTTCAGTTGGCATCGCCGGTCTGCGGGCGGCCTATGGACTGGGTTCACAGCCAGCCGGGTACAAAGGCCACGGGACTGAGTCTTCCTTCTGTTGCAAGTGTGACAAATTAACAGGGTGGAGATGAACTCGTGAGTTAAATGTCATCTGCGCTTTTAAACTTTATTTTTTAGTGGAAAAAAAAAAGCCTAACAAAATTAGAAATATTTTAATTTTTCACATGTTAATTTTTAAAACTTAAAAGTATAAGCAAATGTCTTGCAGTATTTGTTTAAATACAACAAAACTGCTAACACACAAGTTAACTCTTAAATGTTTATAAAATAACTGCAAAAGAAAGATCTCAGTGTTGTTGAGATGGGAGAGTAAATATCAGAATTATCAGAGCACCAGTTCCAAACCTTTGTGATGTTGCTTTTAATAACGCAGAAATTAAGATTTAGTTTGACAGCATTTTTAGTGGATGGGTTTTTAATGTGTCTCAGTTAATAAACTATTTAGTGAAGGCACAGTTATGCCTTTGACTGTAAAACTATAAAGCCAGCAATGCAAACATAAAGTCAGTAAACTTTCCTGTGAGACTGAATAGCTTTCTGAATTAAAACCATGTCAGTATTAGTTTGCAGAAATTCTAAATTGAACTAATTTCCCCACCCCCATTATTGCTAGTCAGAGGGGACATTCCTCTATAATCTGCACTAAGTACTGTGTCCTTCAGCCTCCGGCATTGCCATGTGCCTTTGTTTTGATAATGGGTCAGAATTTTGACCTATTAACAATAATGTTCTCATAAGGAAGGTGAACCAGTGCTTCCTTGTGCCTGGTCTGCCAGGGTGGAGAAGGCTTTGTGACCCAATCTAACCTTTGTATTTTTGTGGTATTTGATAACACTGGTCTGAGGAAAGATTTCAGGTTTTAGAAATTTTGACAGTCTTATGTGGCAAAGTTGAGTAGGGACTTTTTATCAGAACAAAATGTAAAAGCATACGATTAAGCTGGCAGGTTCAAAATGAACAAAAGGGGTGTGTTTTTGGTTTTGACCCAATGTGTGGTTAGTTAAGCTTTGGAAATCCTTTCTGAAGTATGTAGACATTGAAAGTTTACAGGGACTTGAAAAGCAGCCGGACAAATTAATGGAAGAAAAACCCACTAAGCCTGACTTGTGTGGAGTACCTGAAATAGCTCAGGGAGTCACCAAGCTGAGCACAGAGCTGGAACAATAGGCTGGGAAAATATCGTCAATTATTTCTCAAATTTTTGTATTAATTTCAGGCATTGACATAGTGCAGACAACAGACCTGCCTATCTGACCCATTAGGGCTGCTCTTAGGAAAATTGTTCAATGAAGACTTTGAGAACAGCTGAACCAAAGGGACCAGGTGTAGAGATAACGAGTCTAAGTGATAATTCTCAGGAAATGATTGTGAGTCACCATCAAACATGAGTTTAAATGGCGCTGGGGGCACTTCTGGCACCTTTGTACTTGTTGACATGGATATCTTTGATCAACAGAATTAGCACAAAATATGAAGGGGACTGAGTAGGGCTTTCAGACTCTGTTTTTGATGCTCTGCTTCGGAGGACAAGAGGTTTCTGATAAGTTCCAAGGCAGTATTTGAGTACAAGATACTATTTTCAGGAAGAAGATCCCATAATGCAAATGGGTAAAGTCAACTTGGCAGCAGTGCCATGGAAGCAAATCTGAGGGTTATGCGGGATCACAAGAAGCACAGGGATGCAGTACTGTTGAAGTTCAGCATTTAGCTTTTTGTACTAGTGCAGCTTAAGTTAATAGAGTAATGTGTTCAGTTTTGGCTACAGCCTGTTAAGGAAGATAAATTCAAATGTGTCCATCTACCAGAAACGGTCACCAGGGCTTAGGAAGGTTTTGGAAAATGGATTTGCAGAGAATATGTGTGTTTGGAAAGTGTGTTCCACAAAGCTAGACAAGCTTATTTCCAGCAGAAAGAGATGAGATGGGAGAACAGGAAGATGCTAGAGTATTAAAATTACTGAGGAATGGTTTGTGTTCTTCTGAAAGTGACTGTATCAAAAAAGATGAAACTAGTTTGCACCAAAGACTTGATGAAGTTCTTAAAATCTGTTATGCCTTAGGGAAAACTGAAAGAAACTAAGGTTGTGCAATCTTATTTCTGCAAAGGTTTTTGAAAGTCAAATAGTATTTGTGTTAAGGATATATTAAAAACACTCCTCAAAACTGTTTTACTTGTTCTCATGCAGGGGCTTGAGCTTGATGATTTCTTCAGGTGCCATCTGTATTTGGGCTTGAGTTTATGTGGAAAAAAAGTAATTTCAATCCTCAAAAGATGAACAGTTTCTCTGATAAAATCCTATAATCTTTCAGTTGCTGGTCATCTCATGTTACAGCTTAAGGCATTTGGTTTTAAAATAATTAGTGTTGAGGCAAACTACTGCATTTGACAGCAAAATGTTGTGGTTTAGGAGTATAGCCTGTAATACTGTAGGAAATGTAGGTGTACAACCATACTGTGATTTAAACCAGGAAAATCAGAGGGATAAAACCTGAGGTATTCATCATCTACTCTAGAATATACTGTGTGTGGCTTCATAACTTGTGTCCTAGTGTTACAGTGTCTTTGGGTCTGAAACACTTTTAAAAAGGGCTTTGTAAAGATGTAACTTTAAAAAAATTTCCCAAATATCATATGTCTCTCATTTTGTATCCACTTTTCAAAGTATGAGAAGGCATTTCAAAATGGCAACATTTTAACATAGCTTGCTATCTATTTAAGTTTCTACTTTGTTATTTCTTGGAATGACTGTTGTAGTTTTGTAGTAAATGCTAGTGACAGTGACTTGTGTTTCTGAAGTATTGATAGATACTGTATCAATATAAAGAACACAGAAAATTGTCGTTTTTGAACTGACAGCTGTGGATGAATCTTCCCTTCCCCACTGAAAAACCCAACAAAACCAGCAGCTTTGCAAAGCTGAATGAGAAGCATCAGCAGCCTTCATGGTTTTTACGAAGGCTGTGATGTCAAGAAAAGGACAGATAAATCCATGGGCACTTTAGTCTGGTAGACTGATTTCTGTAAGTAATGACCATATAAATTTAATATATGTATTTTATTGGGGAAAGCATGCTAAAGCTGCCTTTTGATAAGTGACCATCTTAGACTACCTATTAAAAAAAACTAATTTAGTCAAAGCAAGTTCTTATTTTGTTGTTGTTGAGCTGTGTGTAGAAACAGAGCAGAGGGTGATGAGGCTGGGGAGGGCTGGGTCTGTTTGGTCCTGCCACTGTGCCAAGGTGCTGCAGCTCCAAGGCAAAGCCTGTTGCCATCTGTGGACAGCATAGCCTGGCCTTGAAAAGGTAGTTTGGTGCTCCTTGGTGCACCTACACATCCTAACTTCTTCCTGCTGCAAAGGGAGTTGCAGCCAAATGACATTTAACCTGCAGATACAGTGCTGGCTGCTGCTCCTGTAGGCATGTGTAAGCTCTGCGAGCTAAATTGCAGCTACTGTCAGTAGCAGGGCATGCATGAACGCTTGATTAAGTGTGGGTTGGTGTCTGGCTGCTGTGGCTGCACTGCAAGTCATACCCAGGCATTGTGCCACTCCTGAAGCACTTCTGTCAAGCCAAGGGACCTTCCTTGTACAGTGAATGCTTCTTCTTCCTCTGCACATGTCTGGGTGAAGGGCAGTTTTTTCTTGCTCCAGGGAATGAGAGATGGATGAGGCATCCGGAATTAAACTTCGCTTTTTGTATGCACAGCTTGCAGCGCTGCTGCTGTGCAGAATGTGGCCAGTCTCCAAACTGGGATCCAGTCCTGGCAGCACCGAATGGAGAGGCCATGAGCACTGCCAGAACTGGGGTGGCCACATCTGTATGTGCATCTTTTAGGGCTTGTTCCACTCTCAGAGAAATTAATGAGAAATTCTCAGTCTTGAGCTGAAAGTCTGAATGAACCCTGGTTTTGTAAGTGCTCAACAGAAGGCCTTATTTATAATAAAATAAATTTTTTTTTGTTTTTTAAGCAACATCTCTTTAGAGAGCTTGTTGAATTTATTTTGCAAAGGTAATTAAACAGACAAATTAAGAGTATTATTTACATGGTGGATAATTTTTTTCACAAGCAAATTTGTTTTCCTTGTAATTAACAAGACTTAGCGGACAGATTTGAAATTTGTGGAGAAAAAAAAGAGAAGTAGAGAATTTACCAAAGCCAGTTGTTCACAAAAATCTCTTCAATATTAGCAAGATCTCTGGCTGTATTTCACAAAAATAGCAGCAACTTTCTGAATTATATCTAAAAGTTTCTATGGATCCTTCAGGCCTGAGCTGAAGCCACTGAAATATTGTTGCTTTCTGCATATTGAGCAAATTCAGATTTGTATGGTCCAGAGCTCTGTCCCTCTTATCTGCTATATTGTCTTTGTTGCCATGCACTCAGCAAGGTTTTGATCATGTCAGGTGCATTCTCAGTGTTCCAGACGCAAAGGAGCCCAGCTACAAGGTGATGCCGTAGTAGCCATGTTAAGGAAGAAGCTGCCTGTGGGAGGACAGCATGTCCTTCTCCAGTCCTTATATGTGATCTGTGATCCAGTCCTTAGGTGTGATCTGTGCAGGAGGTCATGCCTGTGGTGAGCTGATGACACCCCTTCCGAGTTCACATCTGTGCTTTGCTCTCTCCTGATTTCTTCAAGTGCAGTCTGTCACCGCTGCTCTACAGTGAGGGAACTGACAGCAATAAAACTCTTTAACCAAGTCCTCTGTGCCAAAGAGACAGTTTTGCTGTGTTTCCTTTTGCCTTGTTGAGGTGAGCACTGTGTGCAGGCACACCAAACCTGCTTATCGTGGCACTCTGCTTGTTTGAGGGGAGGCATTGGAGAGTTTTGCGGAGGGATGCTCTGTAGCTGCTCAAGGTTTAGCCATGTGCAGTAAGCTTTTGTGATGTTGGCCTTGCTTATGTACTGCTAAGTTTCCAGGACAGGCAGCAGAGCATTCAGGAGTGAAGAATCTGACAAACATTTTTGATGACTTCAATTTTAACAGTTCTGTCGGGTTGCAGTTTTGTAAGCAGTTGGGCTGAGGTGATTGACTGCTGGACCCTGAAAGGAGAAAATCTTAATGGCTGCATCTTCTTGCCCTTCCCAGCAGTGTGGATGGTAATGGGGCTCCTTCACACCCCAGTGCAAACAGCTGGCTCTGCAGAAAGCAAATCCCATCACCTTTCTGTTTTCCATATCTGTCAAAATCCATATCCATATTTCCATTTCTCTCTGCAGAGGTAGAGCAGCAGAGAGGAGGGGAGGCAGACAAGGTGTGATCAGTTGTTGTTCAGCTCACCCTCTCTCAGGAAGCCACAACCTATTCTGCAGTCTCTTAGACCTGTGTAACCTGCATTGCCTCTACCAAAAGTTAGACAAATGTCTCCAGAGCCCTTTGCAGAGAGAAATAGAGACATAAAGAGTATACACAGGGAAATTAAATACAATCATAGAATCATGACCTGGGTCAGGAAAGACCCTAAAGATGATCTAGTTCCAACAGTTCCTTCTGTAGGCAGGGACACCCAGGCAGAGTCACACACATGGACAGAGTCACATACACGGACAGAGTCATAGAGTAGGATGGGAGAGGATTGTAAAAGATCATGGACTTCAAAGGGCCCTAGAATAATATGGACATTTTTTACTGTGTAAAAATAAAAACACTTGGGTTTAGTTCATGTTTTAGGGGTGAGAATGAGTTTGTTTTGGGGGTGTTGTTTGTTTGTTTGTCTTGGTTTTTTGTTTGTTTTTTGTTACCTGGGATCCTTTACAAAGAGAAAAACTGGTGATATAAAGAATTGTCTCATTTTTTAGGCTCCTATGGAGTTATTTTTTCAGTGTTTGCTGATTGCTTTAAAGCCTTGGCAGTGTTCATGCAGGCAGCCTTTATGACAGGAGCTTGTGTACACAAATGGCATTCTGCAGTGGATTCTATCTCTCTGCTGTACAGCAAGGAGTGTTACTTATGTGGACTTGCCAGGAATGATGCTGTTTCTCCTCTCATACTTGTTGGCTTACTTTTCAATGAGAGTACTGCTGGGCCTGTCAGTCCTCCTCTTCCGATTTTTTTCCAAAACAGAGCCTCTCATGGTTTTTACAGATTTCAGTAGCTGATCTTCTTTTGGCTGTGATTAAGAGCATTGCTTCAAATTTCAAAGTTCTTGGGAAACTTTGAGGAGAGGAGGGCTGTCATAACTGTGTTGAATTGGGGCTGTTGGGAACAAAGCACTTCTGTTTCTTTTGTACACGTGCAGTTTTGCAGATGGTGGGATGATCTCTGTCTTCAGTTGTCATCCCATTACAGTACTCTTGCATCTTCTCAAACACCTGAAATTAGTATGGTCAGACACTTAATCTTGGATTATTTGGACCTTGAGATAGCGTTTGGTTCACTGCATGAGTGTCCTCTATTAATTTTTTTTTTTCTTTGGGTGTTTGGACATGCACTATGGAGTTTTGAAAAAGTCTTACACCTTAGTATTTTTAAAGATAATTTATGCAAGAACAAATTTTAAGCTTTGTTTAGGGAAAGGATGTTTTTTGAAATACCTTTTATGTCATATTCTGATGGCAATCTGAAACAAATTTTAGCTCTTGTTTTATGTTTTGCTGTAAAGTTCTACATCCTTTCAAAGGAAAAAGATTATTTCTTACTAACCCAGGGAGAGGAATGTTAGCCATGAAGTTTCTTAGCCTTTTATCATGCTGTACAAGTCATGTCTTGCTCAAAAGGTCAACACCCACAGAACACGTTATTTTACAGTTCAGTGGTCTAAGTAGCTGCTTTTCTTGTGGCTGTAGGAATCTTTCCTATTATCAATGCACATGCAGTCTTTTGATGATATGACATCTGATGCTATGGCTATTTTTGGGTTATGTGCTAAATCATATATATTCAACACCAAAGCAGCAATGACAAACATAAATAATGTGTTGACCATATACTCTTACAGATTATTCTTTCAGTTTAAATCCTTGCAGCTTTTCCCAGTTTTGCATACATGTATGTATTTTTGTGAAATATTACATCAGATTTCTTTTAACTTAGAAGTAAAAATAGTTTATTTTAGCAGCTGTTGGAGTTTAGCTTCTTTGTTTCTGTTGCCACAGAGTTCTGTGTCTGTTCACATAGTAGTCAGCCTAGCAAGGGTTCTAATAAATAAAGCTGGTTCATAGACTTTCTAGTTTTTTAAATTGCTCTTTGCAGCTTCTGTTACAGTCTGGGATCAGTTACTGATCTCTTTCTAAAGAGTTGTTTTTTAATGCCTTAAAAAATGCAGTTATATTATTTCCTGATATTTTGTTTGTTTTTGCTTAATAAAAGCTTGGGATTTTGAGTGAGTAATAAGTACTGACTGCTTGAGTACATAGGATGGAAGTGGAAATTTATATGGTTTTAAAAAAAGCCAAAACAGCTGTTTGAGATGAGTTGTTTTAGTATTAATCCTGGTCTCTTTACAAATCCCTTTGGGAGAGAAGAGGGCAGACAAAAGGCACTTCATGTCACTGGCGTGTTTACTGAGTGACTCTGCTGCTTTAGCCCAAGGGAGGAGGTGGAAGCAGGGGAACAGGAAACTACTGGGAAGAGGAAGAGTATTTTGAGGTGAGCTCCTTCTTAAAGAACAAGTGAAGGTTGATGCCTAGGTGGGAAAGTCTGAGGAGCTGAGAGGACCAAAGGGACCCCAGCAAGAGGAAACACTTGAAAATTGTAGTAGAAGAAAAATGACTGCTTTTGTGCAAAACAGGTTAGCACCGGGGGCTGCCCTTCCTACCGTGCCTGGGCAGGACTTTGAAGCAACGCTTTCCTCATCAAACGTAAGATGCTGCCTGATCCCTGTACATGTCCAGGCACTGACCTTGGGTGTGCCTGCTGTGGGTGTAAGACCACAAGACCTTGCAATTTGAGCTAAGTATTTCACCCCAAGACAGGTAAAAATTTTGGAGTGACATCTGAAGGTGTGCTAAGGTGTGGTTAGTGGTAATTAATGAAAGCTAATTGGCTTATGTTTTTCTAGGACTCAGCATGTTCTCTCTTGTTTCCATTGGTCATCTTGTTGGAAATGTCCAAGTAGTTTTTAGGATCCAGGTAAGACAGGAGCCTTCTCAAAAGGAGCTGTTACTTCCTCCACTGTACATACTTAAGGGAGAAATTTGAATGGGCAAGATGCAGCTGTGCGTGAGGCTGCTGTAGCTTTGTTTTGTTCAGTTTGATCAGCTGGTTAATTTTAAATTCATGGCTTAATTTTGTGTGGAACATTTTATAGGCAGGCAAACCCACAAAACTCTAACATGTAATCTCCAGTCTGACAATGAAGGAGGCACATCTGTGTTAGGACTTTCTTCCCAAGTGTTTAATTTTATTTTGTTTCAGGCCTTTGTGTAAGGAAAAGCTGTGTAACTTGCACACATGTAAAGACAGAGGAGAACTGAGTTAATGTGAAGTAATAGCCATCTTTTAAGAAAAAGTAGTTTTATGTTATAAAAAATTAGCCTAGTAATATTACCAAGCATGTGAGCAATGTTTGCTGATTGGTGAGGGTGCTGTTTATTTTTGATGCTTGTGTTTAGCAGACTTCAAATTACTACCGTTGAAAAACAAGGATGGTTTTTTTCCTTTTTTCTGACAAATCACTTCCCTCAAGTATCTCCGCAAATGTTCGGACTATGCTGTATTTCTAACATGAGCTAAAAGCTTGTAGTAATACGTAGGGAAGTAAAGGAAAACTACTGTGCCTTCTCTATTATTATACTCCTGTCAAGGTCTTTGCATCTGTTTCAACACTAACCAGAAGAAAATGTGGGAGGAGAATGAAAGCTTTTTAAAGTCTTCCCTTAGCTGAGAAGAATTCCCCTTTTTTCAGGTACCAGGCTGTCTTCCAAGGGCTTCCATCCAGCTGGGACAGGAATGGCATGGTGTGGAGCTTGGGCACTGCAGGCTATAGCAAGTAATGGGATGCAGACCTTGGTTCAGTGATAGCTGATATCACCTCTTTGCACTGTTGAATGTAATGGCAGTCAAATTTTGACCCAGATGCATGTGATAGCATTCATTTGGAGCTCAGTGGAGTGTAGAACATAATGAATGCTGCAGTGGATGTTGTTAGCATGTCACCTGGACTTGCTTCCTGGGTTGCACTGTGTCTTGCCCGTCATTCATCTGCCTGGATCACTCTGGTGCAATCTGGATTCTGAGCTGATATTTTTTGACAGCTTCACAATGTGTCTCCCTCTGGATCAGACTTCTTTTTTCAAGATCAGCTTCTGCCCCTAAAGAATCTCTGTGTAAGTTATTCCCAGGACACATGCTTTTTTTTTTTTTTTTTTTCATTTATGTTACACTACTTCCAGGATATCCTGCCTTTTGTGTTTCACAACTTGCTGGCAATGGGAAGGATTTGCATGGCGTCAATCCTACAGATGAGCATGCAGCTTCGCAGGCTCTTTGTCGACTGGCTATACCAAATCAGATTGCAAATGGAGTTTGTACAATCGAGCAAGTAAAACTGGCTGCATCAGTGTGGTTTTCTGAGGATGAAAGAGATGCTGGCTTTTGCTTTACTTATCAGTCAGGCTTGGTGTCTAGTCATAAGGGTAGTGGAGAGATGCAGGGCAGAACATCTGGTAGAAGCAGAATTTGAAGATTGGGAAGAGAGTTTAATCAAAATCTGTGTTTTCTTCTTTGTTTTCTGCTTTCCCTAGTGAGGAATAACCAGTGTCATACCAGTTAGCCCTGGATTGGGAATGGCTGTAATTACTTGAAAGCTGTCAACCTACAGTTAACCCTGCTCATCAGGCTGAGGTTTGGGGAGTGATGTGCAGGACACATTTGCTGCAGGGAACATTCCTGTCATGGCAAGCTCTGCTCATGTGTGCCCAGCACTGCCTGGGAAGCCCTACAGAAGAATGTGCTGGCTCTCCATGCGAATCAGCAGGAAGGAATACTTTGTGTTGTTGCAGGCTATTGTGAGTTGCTGCTCTGACAGGGACTCCTTTGGCTTTTCGCAGTGGTCCTTACACCAGATGATAACGTGCTGAGCTTGTTCTGGTCAGCAAAGCCCCTTGTCACCATGCCAAGAGCACCCTCACAAAGAAAGCCCTATGCCTTTCACCTCCTAAAATGCATGTGGATTCACTACATTCCTGGATCAAAGTAGAAGTCAGTCTTCCTGTTTTGAAAAAAACGGAAGTGTGGAGAATACTGTTGCTTTGAGATGAAGATCTGCTTTTCAGGCTAATTTTAGGTGCAGCTTAATGTGTAAGGAGGAGGCAGTTTAGAGTTGTCCTCGACAAGAGGGCATCCAAAATGATGAATGCTGGTGTTGAGCAGGGTGGTGTAGGCAGAAGCAGCCACATGGGAAAGCATGATCTGGAGCAGTGGCTGCTGAGCCGGGTGCATGCTGGACAGGGGAGGCTGAGCACATGTGATTGACCTTTCAGACAGAGCCTTGCTGGCTGGGCTCAGAGGCTCAGCACAGGGCAGGATTAGCACAGCTCCACTGGCAAATGGGCAGCTGTGGGCCTCTTGTGTTCCCCAAAACAAAAAGCAGTTCAGAGCATTGCAATGAGTTTTTAAAATTACAGTTTTAACTCTAAATGAGAGTTTCTTTCTAGAAAGAAACTTTTTTTTTTTTTTTTAAGGCATTTTGAGGCTGGGTGAAAAGATAAGCTAAGGGATACCTGGAGAAAGGGGAGATGCCAAGTATTGAAGGAGATGAAAATTATTCACCACAATCAAAGCCTATCCTATCCTTTTATTCCACTGCTACAATAGAAGAGCAAGTCAGGCAAAAAAATCAGTTGTCTGTGCTATACCTCCCTGATGCTTTTCAGTATAAATCTAGTTCAAGAGACCTTTAGTGGTAAAAGCTTATAGAAAGGTTGCTGTAGTTATTAGAGCACTTCCTGGGTGGCTCAGCCTTCATCTCAGAAGCCACACCTGGTATATTAGGGTTTCCTATGCTGTTATTTCTGTTATGCTGGACACGTTCCCAGAATTCTGTCAAAAGCTTCTGTATCAAAGGAGGATCATCCCACAGCACAGGCTGCTGAATGCGTGGAGAAATTAGGTAAACTACAGCATCCAGTAAAACTTGAATGAGTTTTATAGAGTGGAAGCTGAAAAACTAAATGCTTTTTTTATAACCTTTGAATTATAATTATGTTTCTCTCTTGTACTTGAATGTCAGCAACTTTTGCTAACTTGTCACTTCTAAAAAAACATTTATTATTTCTTAACAGACATGCAGTGATATTTTTATTTTAGGAAATTTAAATTTGTATTCTTCACAGGTCATAACACTGGGAAGTTAGCCAGCATGTTTCACCCTTGTGTCTGAAGGCAGCATAGAAACTGGACGTGCAGGCATTTGAGAAGGCATTTGATTAATCTTGTTTCCTTTATTGTTCCCAAGTTATTGGAGTTATTCAAGAGGCATGCATTTTTTTTTTTTGAAGTTAGAGTAAGCCATAATAGCCAGCAAGTTCTTTTCATTAATCACCCAAGTAAAGCAGAAACTCTGGAAGCTGTGAAATTCCTCTGAACAGAACATTGATACCAAAATGCAATGGTTTGCATTGTTCTTTATTTATTAATAGAAATAGTTTTTATTATGTTTTTTTATTTATTAATAGAAATAATAAGAATTCTTCAGACTTTTTGTCCTTCAGTCAATAAAAGGAAGCACATGCCTCCGTGTAATTGAAGACAGGTATGCCATTGTGGAGGGTGGAACAGGACTCTTTGTAAAGAGGGGTGGAGTCTCCATTAAGTGGTGTGATGGGTACTGATTCATATGTTGATGCATTTTGCAAAATAGGTCTGTTGGTTGGTTGTGTTTTGTTTTGACTTTTTCTTTAGTTCAGTGGGTTGAAAGTTGTATTATTGGGCTGCTCTGTACTACATTTTACTCTTTTTGAATTCAGTTGTTCTTGAGTTCTTGCCTCAAGACTTCACGTAGGTCACTGGGAGGAGGCTGAACCCCCTGTGATTGTTGCTGTCTCGGCACCAAAGGAACTGGAGTTTTCTGGGTTCCCGAGGAAGCGCCTGACTTGTAACAATCCTCCAGGATCTTAATTTTACTTACATTCTACACAATTGTTTCTTTTACACTGTTTTGATTTTTTTCTAAGATGACCTTAGAAGATCTCTAATCATATGATGATGTCAAACAACTGTACTTAAAAGTTTTTAGTTTTTCAGTTCCCATGAATAATTCAAACCCAAAAACTCATCCCCAAGGAGGACTTTTTACTCTAGAAAGGAAATACAGAAAATCTATGAGGAGTTTACTGTTAGCTTCCCGCTGCCCATCCAAGATGGTGCTCAGGTTATTCAACCATGTGAAGAAACACCCATCATGAAAGCAGATTTGAAACATTTCTATTTGCAAGGAGGAATTTGAATTAATGATATCTAACTTTTGTGTTGAATTCCTTATCACTGTAGCTTAAGCTCCCATGGAGCTCAAATTTTGGGTGAAAGAAAAGATACGTGAAAAAAAAAAAAAATCTATCTGAAATAAAGAAATGTATTTGCTGGAATATAGGAAGTGCTGAAGACTTCCAGACTGGAGTTCTAAATAGAGTGCTTGAGAGAACTTGGCTTGCTGCACTGTAGACCACAGGTCCAGGAAGCTGAAGAGGATGCTTTGGAAAGCCTTGAGAAGGAGAGCAACAGGTTGCCTTGTTGTGGGTCCACTGATGATAAGTTTCACATGACTTCACAGTCTTTCCTTCAATAGCAGTACAGTCTCTTCTGCATTGTATTCCTCGTCTTTTAAAAACTAGTTACATATTAGTTTTCCATGAAAAAAAACAGGGACTGTTTTGTGGTTTACTATTTTGTAATCAGCAGGGTGAGGGTCTTGCTTGTAATCAGGAGTATGTCAATTAAATGTTTTTGACCAGAGGACTTTGCATGTGACTTTTTGACCTGTTTTCTAGGCTTTTTTATTGACATCATTAGCATTTCTGAGTCCATGGAATAACTGTAAATGCTGAAGCCAGCCAGGAATCTGTCTGGTTCTCAAGTGTTTTTGTCAGAAGTCATTAGTGCTTACCTTTGGCTGTGTCTGTGTATATACTGAAAAAAAACCCAAAGAAGTTGCTTTGCAGACTAGGTGTGACAACTTGTAAATCAGATAGAGAAATATTAAACTAGAAAGAAAAAAAAATAGTCTTAATTTAAAATCTGTGTGAGTGGTTAAAAGTAATTCTTCAAAACATTTTCAAAATTGTGTTTAAAATAGTTTCTGTTTCTAGTCTATGTAGTCTCTGTTTCCACTGGCTGTGTATTACAGCTTTTTCTGCTAGATTGAAATATTCTAGTTTGTTTTCCATGTAAATATTACATGTACTTAACCTGTCATTACATGACCCTTACCGTTTTTTTATTTGGCAAGGAGTTGTTTAAAACCAGATGGAATTTTTGTGTGGCTGGTGCTGAGCATTTAGAGGAAAGTTGTGCAAGGAGATGTCTTGCCTTAACCTTGGAAGAACAAAGGGATGTGTTTTTGAGGTTAGAAATTAGTAATAATGTATTTTCAGTGGGAAGGATTTTGAAACTATTGATTTAGATTGTTCTAGAATTGGAGAAAGGCTTTAAACATCCTGCTTTTGATCACAGAAGGTGTTAGAAATAAAAGAAAAAATATAAGAAGATTTAAATATCTTTGAAGCATGCTTAAGAACTATTTCACGTTATCCTCTTCTCTAATTGATTAACTGGATAATAGGTTTAAATGTACCAAAGAACAAAACCCCTGGATTTCACAGCAACTGATCTGAAATTATCTAATTAAGTTTGGGTTTCCCTCTTGAGTCACCTGGGTAAATCCTAATGATTTATAGCAGATTGCATTAAGTTGGGTTGTGCCTGTTTCTTGGAATTAGTGTTGAGAGAATTAGAAATTTCTTCAAGAATGTCAGATAAAAGTACTGAGTGGAAGTGTCTGTTTGATGCTTTCTCGTGCCCCTCACTCATATAGGCAAATCCATTTGATTACCTTTCTTGATGATTTTGATATTGGGTGTATTGACAGCCTGTGGTATTTGTAGGCATGTAGCTGAGACATGGTTTGAACCTGTGATGTCAGTTTTGCTCATTAAAAAATCATTTAGTCTTTGATTTCTGGACACCCTGAAATTTCTGCTGAGCACCATTCTGATGAATTTCTGTCATAAATTTAATACGTGTGGGGTCTTTGAAATATTACTTTTTCTTAATCTCCTCTTAAGGGGCTGCCAAAGCAGCAGTTATTTTTAACTGTTCTAGAGGAGTGTTATTTAAATCCTAAATTTTATAGGGGCCATATCTTTGTGATCTACAAAAGGTGCCCTACTTTAACAGTTGAGAAACATAATGAATGTGAACCATCCTTGACATGAAATAGCTCAAGGAAACTTTGGTAGTAAGTTCCAGAAGGTTTGCTAATGGAGGTTTGTTACATTTTCCTTTTTTTCCCTTTATGTTGCACAAACACAAGAACGAAAAATACAGTTGGTTGATAAATACTATATGTACTTTCTTCTTTTGAAATGTTAAAAAATTGTATTTACTTTCTGATGATCAAAGTCATTATTTTCTAAATTGGCCTTGAATATCTGAAATTAGGTTGTGTCCAAATAATTCAGGCCATGGTTATATGTATTTTAGACTTATTTAAATTTTTTTTCCTTTTTCTTTTTTTTTTTTTTTTTAATGTTGTAGATAATATCAGTTGGGAAGATAAGAACACTTGCTGAACAAAATTTTCTAAGCTATAGAAAAAAACATTGGGTTTGGGAAGGTCTGAGTTTTAAACCTGAATCGTGAAAATATTAACGTTTTGGATATGACTGTATTGCTGTTTCAAATATTTTGCTTTTAATAAAGGGAAACTTTTATGTCTACAAAAGAATTGTATGCTCCTTGAGTCTACCTGTAATTGAAAATTCATGCAGACTTACTTTGTTTATTTTTAACATGGAATCATAGAATGGTTTGGGTTGGAAGGAACCTTAAAGCTCGTCTAGTTCCAACGCCCCTTGCCATGGGCAGGGACACGTTTCACTAGACCAGGTTGTTCAAAGCCACACTTTCGGGATGGGGCATCCACAAGTTCTCTGGGCAACCTGTTTCAGCAGCTCCCCACCCTTGTGGTAAAGAATTGCTTAGAAGTACAGATCATACATGTTGGCAGAGATATTTTTCTGTTGTTGCTGGGACTTGTATTGCCTGTTTTGGGAAGAAGGACACCAAGAAATGGGAAATGTGACTCTTGTCCTGGGTACCTCTTATCCTGGCAGAGGGATGAGAGATCTTTACTTGGGTTTTTTTGGTGGTGGTATCTGTGGTTTTGTGGGGAAGAGTTAACATTGCACCAATCTCGTATTTTGGGAACTATAAGCTTCTGCGTGTGAGCCTTTTGCACTCTGCTTGAGAGTATTTTTAATGGTATCTTTCAGTGTGGTTTTGAAACAATTTGAATTTATTTTTTACATATTGTCCATAAATGAAGTAAAAGTTTACTTTTTATAATGTGATGTTGGAACAGGAACAGAAATTTTTTCACATGGTTAGGTCTGCGCAATTGCAAATGCTAGCTGTGCTTTTGACTTAAAGCCCTAATTCAAATCTCTCCTGTCTGACAAGCAGCAGTAAGATTAGTTACCAGAGAGAGGGATCTATACCCCAGTTTTAGACAAAACACGCTGATTAAAGTTATTTGTAGGCTGAGTAAGTACAAGCCTTTGTTTGGACTGCTGAACAGGGTTATGTCGAAACGTGCAGGAACAGGACTTACTCGCATTCCTGTTGCTGTTGCTTCCACATTTCCAGTCCACAGCATCATCTGATATGGAGCCAGTGGTGAGTTACCAACTGAGCATGCAAGTAATGTTTTACTTTGAGACCTGTTTGATTAGACAACAGTATCTCCGTGTGTCGTTCCACAGCCGGGGAGAGGGCTGCTTGACAGGCACTTGGGGTGCAGTGTCCCTGGGTGGGCTGGCCAGAGCTGCCTGCTGGGGGCTCAGAGGATGGCGACTGCCAAAGCATCTTGGGACAACTGAGGTGGAACTAAAGACAATTTTCATCATACTTTGTGTTTAGAGGGCGAGATCACTACAACTATATAAGCTCTAAAGGGTGGAACTTGTGCTTGGCTGGTGTTTGAACTCTAAGAAGCATAAATTTAAAGTATTGAACATTGGAGGTCTAAGGCAAAATTTTTGTGTTGTAGTAGCAATAGTCTGTCCTTGAGGAGGAAAGAAGGAAGAAAAACATAGTTTATGTTACTTAAAACAACTATCTTTGTTTAAGGCTGTTTTTCCTGGTTAAGTGATGATGTGTGATTGGTAGCTAGATATTATATGATCACTCATGCCCAGTATTAAAGAATAAAGCCTAGATAAAAAAGACAATAAAGTTGAAGGACAGATAAAAAAGGGGGGAAAGTACTGTAAGCTGGTTTGTCACTATATTAGAGCAAGAGTCTTTTCTCATGCTGGTAACCATCAGCAGCTGGATAAAGAATGAGTAGAGGTGTGTCTCCATTAGTGTTTTAGTTCATCTTTAGTTCATCTAGGAGTTTACTATTGTACTGAACCTCGCGGTTGTCTGCACTTATGGCACTGCAAGCCCAGGCACCAAACTGGATCCTATTTGGATGAAACCAACATGGAAGATGCTCCTTAGACAAACACCTGATAGTCTGCAGCTGTGAATTCATATTCAGTCAGGGGGACCAGACTAGAAATACGTGATACAAACTAGAATTATAAAACCCTCCAGATGTGCGGAGTATGGGCACTTGTCCCTTGGTGCTGCTGTTTCCCTGTTATGCAGTTACTCCTATTGTACTGTGTTATTTGCTAATAGAGGTGTATCCCTTCAGTTTAAAACTTATCATTCAGATTTATGTCAGGGAAAATAATGACTTGAAAGAAAAAGTGCAAATAAATATGCCCTCTGTTCCTGAAATTCTCCTTTTATTGGCATAATGGTTATTGTTAAAATCTTTACAATTAGTAAAAAAGAAAAAAAAAAATCCAAACCAGAAATATCTTAAATTGACCATTCGAGTCTTCTATAAGATGTCTTTGATTTTGAACGCATCTTATTTTGTTTGCCCTACAGTGTGTTCAGTTTAATTAAAAAATATTATTGGAAGGACTAAAAAGCAAGAAAATGAAAGAAGTGTGTTACTTAGAGCTGAAAATAATACAGGTGTTTTCATTTATCATTTTGTTTCTGAGCTGAAAATTATTGTTATATGCTCCTAATCCCACCACAACGTTAAATTATTGAACATTTGTTAAGAGAGGAAAATGAAATTGAAACTAAATACCCATGTAATTGAAAAAGAAAAAAGAGCCCATGATAATTGCAATGTATTTTTATTTAGCAGAGCTTCACTCTGATGTCTGATGTTAGATCCACTACTCCCTTAAAAATGTCTAACCATCAGATTGTCACTGGATTGACAGTTCTTGAACATCTAGATTGAGATCATTGCAGCTGAATTAAATAAAGACTGCATGGGCAGGACTTGGTGACCTTATTTTATTTCTAAGACGAGTTTCCTAGCCTCTGGAGATTCATCTTTTGTATAAAATCTTTTGCATGGTCTGAAATGAAGGCTGAAGTGCCACGAATAAATGCTTTGAGCTGCTGACCCCAACTGGGAAATAACAGTGGCAGCATGACCGTGCTCATTCTCCCAGCTGTAATTGTTCAGGAAGTTTTGAATTTAAAAACACCTGAGCTGCATTTTGTGTCTGAATTTACACCCTGACTAGCAGCTTTCCTAACTCCACTTCTTGCTTGTTTGCCAAAATAAATAGCCTGATCTTAGCATGTGACTGTGGTGGTTTGTCCTCTGCACGAGCTTCTGTATAGAATTTGTAATTATGCTTAAGGGCTGGTCCTGGGAGCTGTGATTCTGCATAAATTGTTTTCAGTTTACTTTCACGTCAGATGTATTGAGACTGTGTGTGCTTGTTTGCAGCCCCAGGGGTGGTTCTCTTTGCTTGCCTTTGCAGAGAGAGTGTGTTTGCTCTGTTGCCTGCACAACGACATCTGCTATTGAAAACCTTAAAGCTATCCCAGGCTTCTTCTAAAATATGCATTTGGCTAAGCCTGGTTTCTTATAACACTTGGGCAGAACATTTATAACCATTTTCATTGTGTTGTTGGTTGGTAATTTTTACTCTTTGTTGACTTTAACAGAATCTTGAGCAGGGATGCCCTTTCTTGCAGCATGCATGTTAAATTAATAAATAACATTTTATACGTGATGGGGATGGGCAGTAACATTCAGGTAATCTATTTGAGATTAAAATCAGTTGGTGAAATGCAGTTGGACTTTGATCTCAATCTTCTAACTATTTTCTGAACAAGAAGTGAGTGTGATGATCTTGAGCTGGATTTCTTGTAACTCATGGTTCATAAAAGTATTCTGAATCAGTAGTAAGAAAAACAAGCTGTTTGTCTTTGGCTGTGGCAAAATCTGTGCAAAGATTAGTCCAGAGTCTATAATCTGCATGACCCTGTACCAAGGTTTAGGGATCCCTAGAACTTTCTTAAACCTTGCAGAGAGCAGTGTCTTGCCAAAAAATGAGAGTTGAGCTGTGGTCAGGATGTGGCTAATGTGGAAGTTGTTATGGCCTGCAGTTTTCCCTGCTGCCAAGATCCTGTCAGTGCTAATAGCAGATTTTGTCTGGTTTGTTGCTGCCAGATGCCAAGCCTTTACAGTACTTGGCCTTCTGTGAAAATACAAAGCATTCATGAACACTACAAGAATTAAAAGTTATTTTAGAGTCACAATATGGTTTGAGTTGGAAAGGACCTTTAAAGAGATAAAGTCTTACCCCTCTGTCCTCACTAGGTTGTTCAAAGCTCCATTCAACCTGACCTTGAAGGTTTCCAGGGATGGGGCATTCACAGCTTCTTCAGACCAACCTCATTGCAAAGAATTTCTTTTTTACATCCAGTCTAAATCTATCCTTTTTCAGTTTAAAACTGTTGTCCCTTGTCCTGTTACTAGGGACCTTGATAGAATGTCTCTATCCACCTTATAGGCTTCATTTATGGAAAGGCCATCATAAAGTCTTTCCTGGAACCCTCTCTTCTTTATTCTGAACACCTCCAACTCTCTCAGCCTTTCTTCATTGGAGAGATGTTCTAGCCCTTTGATAATTTTTTATGGGTTTTAAGTGTATTTTATTCCTAAATCATATACTCCAGAATTTTTTTTTGAGATTGAGATAATGTAAATGATCTTTATATTTTGTTGTAATTTCTCGTTTTTTGTCTCATAGTGATGGGTCCATTATATTCATCTTTCCAAGGAAACAAAGGAGTTGTTGACAAAACATGTTCTGTGTCACTTCTTGGAGTAGCTTTCTTGTGTTTGCTATTAAAATTGTCTTAAGTGACTCTCATGATTTTTTATGTTAAGAGAAAGCTTTCAGTCACCTCCCTCAGAATTACTGTTATCAATGAGATCTGTGAACTTGGCAACAGGTTCTATTTATTTATTTATTTATTTATATACAATATTTGAGTAGATTTTGACAAGAATATTCTTTTCTTTAGTTGCATGTTTCTGAAGGGAAACTTTCTCCTGAGTTCACTGGTCCACAGCAGATTATCTGTGTTTCAGCTCATTGCCTATAAAATACACCCATACTTTTTGTAATAAGTACAAGCTGATATGGAGAGAGGAAAAAGAAGTTTGAAACAGGTAATGTAAGTGTTTTTAGGAACTAATTCTGTCTTTGAAAGAGTTATGGATTCTGTACAGCGAGGGATGGCAATAAACAGTTCCTGGATTATACCTGTTAATTCACAGATGCTGATTGTCATTAGTTTCTAGTATTTTCTCCTCTAATAAAGTGGCCAAATCCAAGTTAGTACTATTTGAAAACATCTGATTTACTTGCTATTTGTTATACTGGTAGTAAGTCAGAAAGTACAAATATATTTTTTCCCTGCCCAGGCTCTTTGTATTGATTGAGGTCAAGCATCTGAGGTTTTCTGCACATCCTCTAGCAGCCTTTGATGCTGCCATCTGAAGCGCTTAGTTTATTTGACTTGACTTGGCTCCTGGCTGAGTATGTATTCTTAGTTTTCTAAAATATCAGTCCCATTTACAGTGATACCAGGAGTTTGGCAATGTTCTTTATAGTCGTACTTTAAAAAATCTTACCAGGCAAATGTGTCTCTGTTCAGTTATTTATGCATATGTATTTATCAAACTGATAAAACTCAGTGCAGGTTGGTTGGTTGCTTATTTCTGTATTTACCTAGTTTCATTTGATTATTCTGCAGCGAAAGGGTTATATAGCTGAAGTTCAAAACTTGACAAGACATGGGTTCAGAGAAGAGGTCAGAGGGTGTGTTGGTCACCCCCAGGAGCCCCTGGGGTATTTCTGAATTATTCATGGAGGCAACCATGGAGAACCAAGTTACTGATAGGCTCTGGCTTATGATTCAGCTCTTGACTTTCTCTGCTGGAATTGTAGGGCTGCTTGAATGTCAAGGGCTTAGCATCACTCATCTAAAAGTACAAAATAGTTGGTGTTGTCACTAGGTAGTGTAGGCTTTATACTTCAAGTATTTTTCTTTACTAAGAAAGAAAATACTATTAATATTTTAATAAAAAATATTTAAGTTGTGCAGAGTTCTTGAATTGCTGGTGAATTAACAAAAATTCAAAAGCAGTCAAAAGTGGGATTTGTTTTGCGGTTTATATTTTTCTGTTTGCTTTGGGTTTCCCCCCCCTTAAATTGGTGGTTAGGAATATTCTGATTTTTTTGTATGGAGGATATGAACTTTTTTTTGGGTTTATCTGTGTTCATATGAGTTAGAATAAATTACTGGGATTCAGTCTACCTCAGCCTCTTTTTGAATCAGCTGGACAAAAGCTGGTATAAAATGCAATATATGCTTGCTTTAACTGGTTCAAGGCCCTGCTGTCTGCACCAAGATGTGCTTTAGCCAGTATTGATTGTGGTCTACAGAAGATTAAAATTCTGGTGTCCTGATTGCTTATCATAATGGTCAGCTTCTGCAGTTCAGATTATGGAAGCCAGTGACCAGGTATTGGTATTTATATGAAAAATAACCAATGTTTATGATAAGTGACCCATTTCTTTTAAGTATTTGTGAATCAAATTAAGGACTTTCTTAGTGGTTTTTTTTTTTTCATTTGCATAAATAGATTTTCTACTTTTTGTGCTGGAGGTGAGGTCCCTTGTATTTGGTAGACTTAGGCCAATTTGCTTTTGTTTTGCCTTGTATACGAAGCTCAAAGAGAGACTGTTGGGTGCATAGGCTTAAAAGAGAATAAACATATCAGTTCTTGTATTAGGTCACCTGAAGATGAGCAATAGCTTGGCAGCAGCACATGCTGGGTGGGGAAACAGGGCACTCTAATTTGACAGTTGGAGAGTATGAGATGTAGAAGATGAATGGGTGGGGAAGGCTAAAAAATGACATAACTGGAGGAGAATTTAAAACTCGTTAGCTTAGAGAGAGTCATCCTCAACCTTCAAGAAGTATTTGCTCTTTCTCATGTTTACACTTGGAAAAAGTGGCACATGAGGATATAAACAAATACACTGGTAAGGTGCTAGCTGAAGGGGTTTGAAGTTACTTGACCTTGTTGAGGCTGCTTGTGGAATATGATTTAAGCCATTATGCTTGAGCACTGCTGCCAGTGGTGACACAGCACGACTACTGCCGTGGAGATAGTTAATTCCAGAGTTCACCTTGTCTGCTTGAACTACTCCAGCTTGATCTGCAGAAGTGCATCCTATGTGTTCTTTATATATGATGAGATGGCTTAAGATACTTTTGATTTTGCTTTGATGTCTTTGTCTGTTTGGTGACTTCTGCCTTGGTATGTCTTTTGTTCCCCTCTCACTGCCTGCTGGTTTCACTAGGGTTGACTGGCAAAGCCTGAAAGCGTGAAGTTGAACAACCTCTTTCAAAAGTGTTTTTATAGCCTTGTTAGTTCTGTTTTTTCTAGTCCTCATTTCTCTTTTGCAATGCTTCTGAAGTAGTGTCCAGACAATAACTAAGGAGCTTTTTCTTTAATTTCAACATTGCTGCTCAAATTTGATACTGTGTTTTGTGTTTTGCTACTTTTCCTTTCTGCTTGTTGCTGTTACTGGAGCAGGCATTGTTGTTGGTTGAAAGTGCTTATGCAGATCCCCTTGGCATACTTAATTCTTGGTTTGTCAGGAAGAAAATAACTCAGGTTATTTTAATGAACAAGAACTGGGACAAAGACCTCTCTATTTTCTTAGTAGGAACTAAAATAAGAATAATGTTTTTGAGAGAACAGTAGCTTAAAAAGCTGGCAGAAGAGCAGGAATTGCAGAGGAAATAATCAGATCTTGTTGATTCTAATACAAATTGAGTTATAATTTATCAGGGTCGTAGAAAAAAAGACCACAACCTCTGTGGTTAGAATTTTACAAACTTACCAGCTGTACAAAATCCATCTCGGTCTTGTATAACAGCAGTTAAATTGGACAAATATTTGCTAGTTAACATGACATATATGTTGCTGTCTTCCTTTGCTAAGTCTCACTTGATCTTCCATCTTCCCCACTCTTTGTCATCTTCTCACTTGTTACATTTCATGAGAATGTTTGCTGTTTGTCCTCTGCTGGTGTACCACAACTGATCTTTTCAGATCACTTGTCCAGCCTCTCTTGTGGGCTCATTTCCTCTGCCACATCTGCAGAGTTGGTATGTTTGTTAAAATTGCCTAAACTCTCCTTCCTCTGGATTTTTTCTAAAGCTTCCCTGTAACCTTCAATGGCAGATTTCCTTGTCCATGTGCGATTTATTTTTATTTCTTGAGCAATACTGAGAATTTTGCACTTAGTAAGCAACACCTGAAAGACACTTGGCCTTTCAGAAATCTGTTCAGTTGATGTAGAAACTATTTTGATTAGCTTCCTACAATAGGTGTTTTTTTAATGGGCTACATTTTTGTTATATTAAAGGTGCATAAACATTCAGAAGTGCTGATTGATTCAATATGATGCATTTGAAAAAGCATAAAATACATATATTTCAAAACAGTGTTCTTGGGCAAGGCTTGTATCGCCTCATTTTCAGGATGGTAACATACATGAAATTCAGCTGCTGTGGGGGAAATTTCCTACCATTAATAGAATTCTTTCTTTTTAACAGCTTGTTTTGATGCAATAGCCATTTAAATATTTGCAGATAAAGTAGTATGGGTTTTTTTTTTTCAAAGTACATGTTCTTGCTCAGACCATCTCCTGCCCTGCATCAGTACTTCTCAAGGTGGTCAGGAGGGGAACACACAGAGCAGGGAGCAAGGCCAGGAGGGCAGCTGGGGTGAACTGGCTCAAGCAGCAGTTAACACACAGGAAGGTGAGATGGTTTAGAGGAAGCTGTACAGGTCTTTGCCTAATCCTGATCCTACCACACCCGTTCTTCTGCTCCTTAAAATTTGTTCTTCCAGGATCATGGATGTTCCAGACAAAGGTGTTTTCAGAAATGATATGGAGTATTGCAGTTGTGTTTTACTGATTGGGAATTGCCATGTTTAATGTAGAGAAAATAAGATTTCTCCTTTGCTTAAAGCATGAGGGACTGTCTTGTCTTTTCTTATTGACTAGTAAACACAACAGCAGAGAAGGCATTTCCTGTGTGAATGTTAAATACAAGTGAATACAAATACAAAAGAGTGGTTCATCTGGAAATACTACAGAAATCAGTTTCTGCTGCTCAGTATTGAAAACATGCAGATACATGCAAATACACAAAGAAGAAAATGAGCATACTATGAGAATAATTTCATCAGCTGTTGTGCTCAAGTTGTCTCAAGCAGCCAGAGCAGGTAGCTTAAAAAGAAATTTTTATCTAGTAATTCTCAGATGTGGAGTGATTAGTCTTTGTTTTACATGCATACATCTACAAAAGGTAGTGACAATTAACAAGTTAGAGTTAAGATTTTCAAAGCAAGTTGGTTTTGAAGGTACTTCTGTGCTGTGCTACATTGTCCAGTTTGGCAGAAGTCCCTGCTTCACTGAGTTACTTTGCTGATGTTATTTTCGGTATGAAAAAGCTGCAGTGTGACATGGATAAACTAGAATGTGTTAGAGCAGAGTTTTGTAGTAAATTGGAAAAGTAAAGAATAAAAATGGTATCAGTTTAATACTCAGTTAAACAGTGGAGCTATAACTGTATTGTAGTTAGCTCAAATAAAACTAAATCTCTACTATAGCTGCAGTTAATTTGAAATACTGTGTCACCTGCAGTAGAATGCTGCATGCTGCCTGAGCTTTGATTAGAAGTTTCAGTTGAGCAGTAAACTAGGGTTGCAAAAGTCATTTGTCTGGCAGTAACGTACCACTATGTATGGATGTTTTTCTCTGTCTAGTCTCTTCTCTATGTTTATAGGACCTTTCCCAGAGCAGTCTCATGTGCCTGCTGTAATCAGCAGAATTTTGGGCAGCTCTTAAACACATAAATGCAAGGTGGTTTTAATATAAAAAAAACCCCTGTGTTTTACAATGATAATTTACTACTATACGTATTCTAATTAGTTTATTTTCCTTGGACTTAGCCATTTTAGTGAGTTACTGTTGGTTGTTTAATGAAGTCTAATTTTTCATTTGTTTTAATTAGGTAATTGAGCAATCAGTACAGTACCTTGGTATAGCAGACTGTTCATAGGATAGTAAGTAGGATCAGATCATGCAAATGCATGCCTCTGGGCTCTGGCAACAGGTTTAAAATTGCATTAGTATATTTTGCCTTTCTAGAATTCTTTCACCAGATGGTAGCATTTGATTTCCTTTTAAACAGTCTATAACACCCAAATGTAGTTGTATTACATTCTTTAAAAATCAATACTACTTAGGTAAACATAAGTGGGAGGAGGATAGTGTGTTAACTTTCAACTGAGAAATTATTAGTTGTTTCCTACACTCAATGTGTTATGTAGATAACTTTTTGAGAAAAAAAAAATGTCATTAAACATTCTCTAAAAGGGGGATTAATAGTGCAGGAAAAAAGTTACAGAAATATTGGTGGGTGTTTTTTCTTGGAATCTGGGCAGTGATTTGTCTTGCAAGTTGTTTGAACACTAGTTCTAGTGTTTAGCCAGTGCTGAATGTGTTAAATACTCTTATTGATAATTAAGGAAAAGTCTATTACTGTGTACCAATTATGAAGAAATAAAATCTGACATTTGAAGGAAGAGCTATTAAGTTTACCAGCTTCAGGCAAAGGCTTATTTTATTACTATCCCTCTTGTGCTCAAGAGAGAGAAAAACTCCAGTACTCCTGAGGTCTTTCTATGTAGAAAGAGAAAAGGGCAGCTGGCTTTCCACTTCTAAGCATAACCTTTGCAAATTCTCTTCTTCATTTTGGAGATGTCTTAATTGTGGAGACCAGAATGATCCAGCAACTTAAAACCAATTAATGTATGCTGAGTGCATATATACAAATACAAATAAGGATGATAACTTATTTAGTCTCCTTTTTTGGAAGCATCATTCAGCTTACTCCTTGTAACATGGTGTTCCTTGTACTCCTTGTTTCATGGTGTTGCTATCAAATTTGTTGCCTTAGAGCTTTTAGCCTGGGCTTGAGTCTCGTTGCTTTCGTTGTTTTCAGAAATGGTGTGCTCTTTAGCAGTGTGATGGACTGCATGTAGATTGGATTTAGATGGATGCATATTGGGGAAAAAAAGTTTGTTCCCACTGGTAGTTTCTGTTCACTGTAAAATGCTGGTCTGTAAACTGGCTATTCAAGAGCTTGTTCAGGAATAGGCTTCCTGCACCTGTCTCAAGTCAATGGCACAATACATCAGATGGGGGTGTAAATAATAGAGCAGATAATACCTGGCAGGTTTTGATATCCAGTTTCAATGTGCTCCCTGCCAGAGTCCCAGCTGACAGAGATGGATTGGTGCTAAGCCCAAGATGTTACAACTGGTTTTATGTCATTACTCAGCTAAAAGATTGTATTTATTAAAATTAATTGTCCCATTAATAACTGACTCACTTGTATTTCAAGATTCCTTTCATCCAGTGGCGTCTTAGATGCTTGCAAAGCCTCAGGTACTTTTCGTAAACTTGCATTTCCTGGTGGTGGCTGAATTCAATCACTGCTCTGTCCTTCAAGAGGATTTTTTTCACCTTGTGACACTCCTCTGTTATAATTTTTTAATGAAGAATGAAGTTGCCTTAAGAATATGTAAGAATGCAAAAAGCTCTGTCAGTGAACAAAGCAGAAGCATCTGGATGTGAACTGGGGAGGCTGGATTCCTACTTTTGCTGAAGTCTTGGCAGTAATTTTAGGGTTTGTTTCTCATGCAAAATGGTTATGTCCAGAGCCCTGACCATGCTACTTGGAGTGTAAAAGACAGCCTTGTTTTCAGTGGTTGTGTGACATATCGTTTAACTACTATTTTGAACTAGCATTTTAAAAGCAAATGATAGGTTTGTGAAGACATGAAGGCTTGGTTATATCCAGAAATAAACTCAGCTGTTTAGCAACTATGCCCACGATGGCAGTTGGATCTAGAGGTCAGGTCTGGCTGGAAAAAAATTCCTTTTTCAGTATCATAAAATCAAGAAAAATGGCCAACAGCCAGTTGTGAGTGAATACAGATGTTGTTTACAGGATTTATCATATAGTGATGGCAACACATGATGAAGATGCTGTTTTGTAGAGTTCATGTGCTGTGGCGAAAGGGTGGAAGTAAATAGAAGTAAATGTGACACTGGAGGTTTTAGAACATAACTTTCTGTGTGTAGTTAAAAGAAGTTACTATGTTCTGTTCATGGCAGAATAGTAAATCACAAGTTTTCATCAATATTTCACATTAAAGTTGCCAAGGCATAAGACAGCTTGCTGTTAACTAAAACCAGCAGCATTCTCAAGGAGATCACAGCCAGCCTTTTCCTTCCTTTCAAACTTTTCTAACCTGTCCTTGGAGGCAGTAAAAAGCAGGTTATGTGCAGCATGTGCTGACAGATCCTCTGAGGGCAAAGATGTCCTTTTCTGCTCATAGTTGTACAGCTTTCTGGAGGGCCAATCACTCTTTTTCCTTGCTGCTGCTCATGGCAAAGAGATCGGTAGCCTTCATTGTTTGTGAGAAATTTTGGTTCTTCTTTTTCCTTCAGATATGGGAAAAGAAAAATGTGGGACACTTTCCTGGGCTTTCCCTAGACTTCTGGAGTTTGTTGCCAGTGCTTTCTTTGTTGCTTGGCAGGCTCATTTCTTTCATGCTGAGAGAGGCAAGTTACACCTTGGTGGTATGAGATTACTTTTTGCAAATTTTGGAATCACTAAAACATGTCAGTTTAGTATGTGAATGAGTTTTGGAGGGGAGTAAGGGACAGCAAGGAGAAGTGAGCCTTTTAAGCTGAGTGGACTCTATTCTTGTTAGGGTAAGGACTAGAAAGCAGGTTTAAAAGAAACCAAAACCAAACCAGCAACAACAACAAAAAAGCCACTAAGAAAGGGACCAATTCAGCATATTTAAAATGGCACCATTAGCCATTCAGAGTGTGCCAACCTTGGCAATTTTCCTGGTTAGCTCAATGAGTATTGCATGCAATCAAGTACTCCCTTTTAATTGGGAGCTTATTTAGATGTATAACTTGAGGAGCATAAGGTTTGAATGTCTTGGCCTTTGCATCTTTTTCACTTGCAGATCAAAATTATTTCAAAACAATTTTCATGTCATTTTTTTTAATAGAAAATAAAGTTCCTTAAGAGGAAGACCTGTAATGTTATAGTATCAGGAGGATCAGCCCTTAAAAGACTTGCAGGATGATAAATCAATTAAGACCAAATATATTTGTGGGTTATTTGAAAGCCATATGCTCAGCTACACAAAAAGAGTGAACACATTTGTCTCAAATGTCAAGAGACTGCATTTCTGCTCACATGTGTGCTGTTGCAAAAATACAAATATTTGTACACCAGCTCAAGTACAGACAAGTATCCATTAGTCATATGACCCACTGCATGCACGTACATATATATGTGTGTATCTTTACATGTGTACCCATATATGTGTATGTACACATTCCTAGTATAGTCTTTTCTTTGAATCTAACTTGCATTTCTACTTTGATAATGAGATAAGACTCCCTTCTTGGTTCACAAGTTAGGGAAGCTGGATAAAGAGCTTCAGGGAGCAGTCTGTGAATCCTATGAAAAATTATTCTGGTCTTCAATCTTCTCCATGCTGAAGTCCAAGGGGTGTCCTCTGCAGGCAAAGCATTGCGAGTTGGAGAAAGGGTGGCTCCAGTCTACAGCAGCTGTCTCCTTTCATGCTGATTAATAGAAATAAACATAATAAACTAAACTCTGTGTCATAAATCCCATTGGTTTATTCAATTTGTATACAAAGTGTTTTGATTAATTTTAATTTTATTTTTTCTTGCAGGAAATACTGGATAGATCCCACAATGGAAGACGGGAAGCCCGTTTGGGCTCCACACCCAACTGATGGGTTTCAGATGGGGATGATTGTGGACATCGGCCCTGACAACTTAACTATTGAACCTTTGAATCAGAAAGGCAAAGTAAGTGTGTCACAAACAAAGGAACAGAGAAAAACCATACAAAGAACCACCTTACCTGTAGGCCAGGTCTTTGTCCCTGTCTTCAACTGCACACAGCCTGAAGGATGGAAAATCAACTTTCTGCTCTAAGTTTGGCTAAGGATCTTTGTTCAGCTTTAGCTTGTATTGCAATGGACCCCTCACACTGACGAGAAGTGCGTACTTCATCAGTTATCTGCACGTGCATTGAGTATGTACTCTTGAAAGAGAAGAGGTTTGGATCTCTGTAGTAATATGATTCGGTACTGTATGCTTTATTTTTCTTAATTAGACACTGATTAAGAGCCTGCTGTTAAGATTAGCTTATCTCTTTTTCCTTACATGCATAGGAAGGGTTCTACAGGGGTGTGCTGGGCCCTGGCTGAGATTAGATACCATTAGACTGATGAAGTCTGAGAGATGAATCCTCTTAACTCAATTACCTTGAAAAGTAATATGATGTAAAAAAAAAAAAAAAGTCCTGTGGAATTTCTACATCAAATTAAAGTCAAAAGAAATGTAACTTTTAAATTGAAGACCTAATTCATCCTAATTATTATGTTCCAATGGCTTGATTTATCATGACATCTTTCAGACTCAGTATGTCGTAACTAAATGTCAGTTTTTACAGGAAGCACCTTGAAGCTATCAATTATGCTAATTCAAATGGTCAGATTCCTGGGTTGTACTAGCTAGAATAAGATTAGCAGTGCCTTAAAAGTTGTGGTTTCAGTCTTTTTGAATATATTTTTGTGCTCTTTCTAATAGTTTTGGTTTTTCTTATGTTCAAGGATGTAAAAAAGACAACAATGTGTTTTGTTGTCTTTTTTTTTTGTCAGCAGTAGGAGAGAATGCCTTGTCACAGGTCAAAAGGTTATGCAGCAGTCCTTCCTTTTGAGGGAGTGTTCTTTTTTGTGCATCTTGGAGAGGAAGTTGATTTTGCCTTCCTTAGAAATACAAAGTGTAACAACTGATTTTTGAGTGAGAGAGATAAAGTGTATAGGTTTAGTAGTAGCAGTAGTATTCATTTGTCAGTTTGAGGAGAAGCAAGATTATTCAGACAAGGATGTTAAATATTCCAAATCTATGGCTAATATTAAAATGACTTAAATAAATTTCACCCCCACTGCTGTTTCTGTTTATATTCCCCAATGGTCCTGATGCCATAAGGAGCAAAAGCCTTTGCACTGAAACAGAAACAATAATAATGATATTTCTGAGTCACTATTTATTTCTAACATGTGATCCTTTCAGGGACCATAAATAATTTAAAAAAATCAACAAAAAACCAAAAAATTATCTTAAAATACAAATAGTTTGTTTCATTGTTTTCTCAACAACAAAAAAAATCTCTTTTGTCTAGGGAGTTTGTTATTCTGCTGTTGGCTGTTTTGAATTAAGCAGATCAATTAAGAGCCTAATGTTCATTCATCTAAGGGAACAAACACTTCTCAGTCTAAATAGAGATGATGATCCTATATTTTAAACTATCAAACTTAATTAATTAACCATATATTAATAAAGGTGGACTAAAAGGTTTTCTTCATTACCTTCTCAGTCTTTTCAAGGTGTCATTGATTTCTTTTTAGAGAAACATCTCTCATTGCTTTTTGACTTTTTTAAGACGACTTTGTCCTTGTGCACTTAGACCATTCATTTGAAGTAGACAGCATTAATACTCATTATCACTTTGTTTCTTTAAAATGGTAGTTCAGAAGTGCTCTTCAGCAAGAATGCATGATCCAGCAGCTCTGGAGTTGCCCATGATAATTACAGGGAGGAGAGGAGTAACCTGATCTTGTAAACATATCCCGGCAGTGTAACTTATTATTATTTTTTAATCTGGGTCATTACCATGTCATATGTATTCTCTGTAGGCACTGGTAGCTTACCAGAGGTCACAGTCTGAAAAGGAAATGTGTATGCATGTATTTGATGATTGCCTTTTATGACACTGTTGTCAATAACTGCAGTATATGCTGCAAGGCAGCAGTTTCACCATGTCTTCAACCCCTCCCTCCCATCCCCATCCGTGGCCAGCTCTGGCACTGCAGAGTGGCACCCTCCCAGCTCTGCCTGCTGAGCTGTGCGTGACATCCCAAACGAGGTCAGAGAACAGATCCTACTGGAAGAAGTGGAAAGTTTTCAGGATGGCAGCAAGCAGTGGCAGGTAGGGCGGGGGGCAGAGGAGCTGAAGCCATTGTGGTGGCGAGTTGCTTCACATTATTAACCAAGTTACCCAGTTCAGGCTCTGTGGAGGTCCAACACACCAATTCACTTAAATCCCAGCAGCAGCAGTTTTGGGCACCACAGCCCATCCCCAAGTGTTTACAGTTCTGTGCAGAACTGTGTGTCTAAGGGCGGTGGGGATCTGAGTCACCCAGCCTGCCCTGCACGAGAACTGTACAGCGAGCTGCAGGAACGTTTTACTGGAACAGAGGATGCATGTGTTACGGGATGGGAACCTCTTCCCAAAAAGTAGATCATTGGCTTGCAAGGTTTATAAATGCCAGGACTGGAAAATAAATGCCAGGAAAAAAAAGCCAGAGAAACTGGAGAGTGCTTTGCTAATGAGCAGGGTCACACCTAGAGCTGGATTCCTGCCCTGAGAATGGGTTCCAGACTGGATTGGTTGTACCAGAGCTGGCAGTCCTGGCCCATGGCCCACCAGCAGTCATATGCTGGTGGTACAAGGAAGGAGACAGGTAGAGAGGGAATCAGCTGTTGAACTCAACTAGTATTGTGCTTTCATTTCTCTTTGAAGTGTTCTTTTCTGAATGCACTGGGATTCGTAATCTTGGATCCTGTTGCATATATCTTTTTGTTCTTTGAGGCTAAAATAAGAAGGCAGATCACAGTAAATTTGATATTTACTCTTTTCTTGGAGGTAGCAAATATAAATAAAGTGATTAGGGAGAGATGCACTGGAAGGGCTTGCACTTTGAGATGCTATTCTGGACACCATGGGGCACTGAGAAGTAGGGGGCAAGCACTTCTTAGACCATCAGCAGTCATGAGTTTATGGCAGTCACTGGGAAGGTGTGAGGTGCTGCAGGCACTCAGTGACACCCCTCCTGCCATCGACTGAGAGACACCTTATGGCTCTGTGCCACTTCTGAAGGGTCATGGAAGGCTTTATGGGCCACCTGCTCTGGTGTGCTGTGAATAACCAGAAAGGTATTTTTCCCAGCTAAGTATAAAGGAATAAATGTACTTTGAAAGTAAGGATCAGAATGTTCAAAGTTCAGAGCTTCAAGCTAGGGTTTGTTTTTTTTTTAATTTTTTTTTTTTTAATTTTTTAATTTTTTTGTTTTTATTTTTTTTTTAACAGTGAGCACAACTTGCTTGCACAAGTGAGACATGCTCTTACACACGGTTTGTAGTGCTGTAGGTTGGTTTGTGAAATTAGCTGAGAGTAAGGATGTCTCCTGTCTGTATCTGGAAGGTATAAAGGAAGGCATGGTTACACATATTGCATTACATGGTAGAAAGAAGATCCTACTTGAATGGAAAGATATCTTTTTTCACTCATCTAGTTTCTGGGAGAATAGTTAAGATTGCCATTGGATTTCAAGGGTTGCTTCATTACAAAGACAACAAAAAAACCCTTTCAGAATGCCCTAAACTTTGTTTTGCTTCCTAAGACCATTTTATTATCTCATAAGATTAATACACTCTCCACTCCATTAGAACAAACTTGTGCTAAGTTATGATTAATGCAAAAGTCTTCTCTCAAGTATCTGAAGGGTTTTTTCCTTAAAACGTTTGTTTAAAAAATTTAAAAATGGGACAATATAGTAAAGAATTTCTTTGGATATTTTCTTATTGATATATTAGATTATTAGCTTATTTTCTGTTTAAAATACTAGATTTTAATACTTGGAGCTGTGAACGTCTAGCTGTCATACTACATGGCAAGTACCTTACTTTACATAAAATATTCCAGATGTGATGTACAGCAGTGATTTTTTTTTTTTTTGACATAGTTGAAACTATACCTATGTTCTTATCTAAAAAAGCCCAACAGAAAAACATTAACTTTCAGATAGGAGGTAAGACTCCTATAGACTCAGATAAGATGAATTCTCTGAATTATTATTTTTTTTTTTTTTTTTTTCCCCCTTTAAATTTATCTTGACTCAGAAGGCTTAGTGGTGAGGACATTGAAAAAGCCATTCCTCTTCTGGGATAGTTCTAGCATGGCTGACTTTAGCTCCAGAAATGTTAAAGTTCAGAAGTTTATGAACAGTCTCACAGAATAGCTGGGAATTGTGTTCATTCTCTCCTGTCTTTGTTAGTGGTTAATGGGTTTACACATCAGCAGACAAGAACAAGAAGTGAAGTTATATTTTTGTGAAGCTAGTCATATTATTTTTAAACTTTCCCACTGTTACATGCACAGGGAACTAATCATGTAGGGAAGTGTTTTATTCCAATACATCTTTGCCAAACAAGATTTGCCCTCACTGTTGACAAACTTGTAGAGAAAATTATGATGATAATATGTAGTTACGGTAATACTGTGAGAGGGAGGAAAGGGTGTGGTGAATCTCTGCCCTGCTAAAACTCTGAATAGCAGCAAGCATCTTTCTGAGGTAGGTAAAGACATTGAAGGCTTCCATGGCCCTCACAAACTCTGATAAAGAATATTTTGGAGGAAGTTGGTGTGATGGATGTTCAGATGTTCCAATGTCATCGAGCAGCTTTGTTTCCCTTACGAAAACATCTTGTACATATTTTTTTGCATTAGATCCTGATAAGGGGATGACAAAATATATTTTATAATGGCTACAAATTGCGTATTTTATGATAACTTGGTAGGGAAGGGATATTGTAGATTTAATGCTTTCCGTCTGGCAGCAATTAGTTCTGCTCTGAGACATTTTTAACTCCTCCCACTTCAAAGAGAGTTGCAATTTGTGGCTGTTAATAATGGTGTAAGCCCCAGGACCTCTCATACTATTGTGCTCAAGCAAATACGAAACAAGTTGCTGTCTTTCTCCTAAATTTCCCTGTTAGATGTTTCTCATGGGACTACCTTGCTGAGTACAATGTTAAACAAGCAAACATGTTTGTTTATTAAGTTCATTTTTTAGATCCAGTTGGTTGCCTTTTCAAATATTAGACCAGACTTCTTGTCTCCATTTCCATGGGGAAAAGGAGACTGTGCCTGCAGTGGCATGGTGGCTGTCGTGTTTAATTGGTACAACAGGGGTTTTGTTCATTCATTCCTAGCTCAAACGAGCTGTTGCTACAGTAAACAAAAAAAAATATAATTAAAGATCTCCTTTGTACAATAGGTATTTTTGTGCAGATGCTGTAATGCATGCTTGCTTGGATGTTTTTCCTTCCTTTTTACAGCAATATAAATTATGATTTCTGGAGATGAAAAAAGTAACAAAGATGCTTTTGTTATGAATTTTTCCAGTTGGATGTGAACACTTGATAAATGGTTGTTTTGTATAACTGGAATACAAGGGTTGAAGGAAGGTCTTGTTTTACTTTAGTATTGATTTATTGAAGAAAAAAACCCAAAAACCAATAACCAAAGCTACAGTATTTGGTGATACAGTGGATGTTATGTATTGAACATTAATATTTTAAGTAGGAATATTTTAAAACAGTCTATCATAATGACATCACAGTCCTTTGACTGAACTAATGATTTGCATTTTATTCTTTCTTCCTTGCAAAACTGAGGAAATTGTGTGTCATTTATAATGCTGTTACCTTTGCATTACTTTTTTTAGTCTTATTTTTTGTATTGCACAGTATGACATGCAATTTTTCACCTGAAAATCGAATATTATTGCACTAAAATATATATTACAGTGAATTCATTTTTATAATGTAGTGTAGTAATATAAATGCAGCACTTTTCGTCTGCATCTAGTAACTCAGTAAAATTTCCAATTCTGATGTATAAAGCTGGTGACTTCATTTGAAATCATGCACAATTACAGTGCACTCACTTGTATGATTGCATGAGATGTCTTTGAACTATACTTCTACTTTATGGAATTCTGACAATCTTAATGTTTCTTATCTAACAGACTTTCCAGGCTGCTATCAACCAAGTGTTTCCTGCAGAGGAGGATAGCAAAAAGGATGTGGAAGATAATTGTAAGTTATGAATTTAAAAATAAATTACGCATTTGAAAAAAATATATGCAATGAAATGAATATTGTTTCCTTACAAGTTTCCTCTTTCTTCCTTGTTGTCTTTGTTTGAATTTATGTATGACCTTTGCTACTCCTTTAAACTTCTTAAAGGAAGCCCATTTAAAATATAATTTATTGTGGGTTTTAGTTTTCATTTGAACACTTTAGAGGAATGGATACATAATTCCTATATAAAACTGTTGCTTGACTTCCAAAATACTCCATTCAGCATTAGGGGTGTAACTGTACTTTTTATAGTGTGACAAAAGACTCGGTGTCTTTATCAGCACCTGTATTTGTATAGCATTTTCCTGCATTTAAGGAATTTCTCAGATAGCATTCCTGTGGAAGTAGAGGCAATGGAACATAAGTTTTAAGATTACCTTCCCAAAACTGGGAATGGAATCTGGACCTATCAGGACCACTGAAAATGATAGACTTGAATTGGATATATGAGTGCTGGTGGAGAAGCAGTTTTGAGGTGAGCTTGTGTAATAAATGTCACTGTTGATCTGCAGGGCCTTTATTTTATTAAATATTTTATAGTTAGGTGGATGGAAACAGTTGTCAAATCTGGGGAGAGAATACTGACAAAGCTGAGTGAGGGCTGTGATCAGCTTTTAGACAACTGTTAAATATTTTGCTGTTGCTGCACCCTATGAACAAATCACAGAATCCTGTCTTGAATACTGATGAAGGCAAGTTTTTCGACATTTCCTATAGTGTTTACTGCTTGGTGAAAATACTGAAGACTTTGTAAATAGTGGCCAAAAATACCTTCTATTGTTCTTAGTTTAAAATAGAGGCTAGGGGTCTGGTCTAGGTGATGTAACCTCAGTTCCTGTCCTGTAATAGGGTTTAGTATTTACATCCCATGACAGGAAATGCAGCTGTTACAGCTTCTCCATAAGAAACAAAAAGATGAGATCTGAGTCTTATGATCTGACTTAGATGGTGCAGTGTGGTTAGAACCAAGCTGGTAGCCTTGCTTCCAGCTGCTTATATTTTTGCAACAAAGATGTGGGTTCAAACTTTTCAAAGCTGTTATCTGTATTCTCTCTACATGGTGATTGTTAGGGAAATGCACTTAATCTGTGGATCTGTCCCAGTGATTTTACTGAGATGTCCTGACACCTCTGTGTCCTGGTCAGGGAATTGAAATCTAGAATGAGATTATGGAAATAATTTAAGATTCCAAGAGAATACTATTCAACTAAGTTAGTCAAAGAAAATATCTTCTTTGGCTTTGTGAGAAGATAAAAGTTAAAAATCCTTTGTTCAATAAACCCTTCTGTATCAAACATTATTTTAACTTTCCAGTATATTCTAACTTGCTGCTCACAAGTTGCAGTTCATTTGCAGGATGTGTGAATCCCAGATTCAATTTCCTGCTCTGTCAGAGAGTATTTGTGTTCAGTATCATTGATTTCTAAGAAAAACAACTACACTGAGTGCTTATAAAACTGTTCTAAAAAATCCTGAAAGGACAGGGTATTGGATAAGACTGTTAGAAAATCCCCAGTTCTACAGATGCAGAGCCTTGCAATTAATCAAGAAAATAATTTTCAGTAGAAACCCTGCTTCATGGTATGGGCAGGAGAGCCACTGTGACTAAATTTGGCATTGGCATTTCCTAGTTTTTAGTGCCTCACTTCACTTATGTGGACTATGTGTGTGTGTAAGTAAATATATGGAGAAGTAAATGCACATATATAACATACTGGTTATATTTAGACATGAGCATATGAATATTCAGAATTCTCTCTGGTGACTTCCTTTGCCTTTGGATATGGATGCCTCTTCTAAAGGATTTCTGCTAAAGAAGATGCATTTTGAATTTGCTGACATAAGCCTTAGTTTGCATGTCTTGAGGTGGTGGCATTCCCTTGGGGAGCAAGCTCCTATTGCACACTGAGTCTGCAGGTATAGCTGCTTTAATTGTTATGAGGGCAATGGGGACACAAGGAAATCTGGGGTCCTTTGCTTCTGAGATAAGCAACCTAATAAAAAGTTGATGATTAACTGCTTCCTTTAAAATACTGCGAATGCAGAGAGGTTCCTACAAAGATACAGTCAAGGGTGTTGATAGACAATTACTATGTAATAATTTCTCATCTCAATACTGAGGATCCAAATGACTTGAAGTTTGCTAATTTTTTACCACGCTGTCCCCTCCCAGGCACACAGAGGGCCAGAAGGAGACTTCAACTTTCATTAGAGCAAGCAGGAGTTTCTGTTTCTGGCCCATTTCCTTTTAATGTCTCTTTCTCTAGGGATGACCCCAATAAAAGAGGTGAAGGCAGACCTGTTATTTGTGGTCCCAGTGCCATTTTCTCAGCCATGTGAACTGAGAATGCCTGGGGAAGGGAGGACGAGTCCTGCTGTGCAGTGCAGCGCCGGGTGTCTGTGCTCGGCTGCCACAGCTCCCGGTGACTGTGGGGCTGTGGGGGAATGTGTGTCTGCTATGCTGGCAGAGGAGGAACTGTGGGCATGGGGGCCAGGCTGCTGTTTCATGAAGGAGTTGTGTACAGCCATAATTTCAAGGCTGTTATGATCCAAAGGGAGAGATTACCTAGGGTAAAGCTAAAGCGTGCCTTGTGTGCCTCTGCCAGCACAGGAATATGAGTGCAAGGGGTTTTGTGGAGGAAGGTGGTTTCTTCTGAACAAACCAGAAGCTGCAAGGTCCTTTGAGAAGTGTAAATGATTCCAGATATTTGAAACAAAGCTGTATTTAGTCATGTAATGGAGGGAAGGGCTGTTATTCAGCAGAGCTATGCAAGCCAAAGGGAGGCTGCAATTTGCTGGTGAACCTGACTTTGTTTCAGGCCAGTCTTAGTGCAGATAAGTAGGGGACAGAGCCACCTCCACTCCTCAGTCCACTGCAGGAGGAAGGGTAAAAAAAAAAACACAGATGTTTCTGAGAAGCTCCCATTTTCCTTTGCCAGTATATTTTGGTTCAGAAGGAGGAGTGTTGAAAGAGATGTTAAGAGCTGCTTACTGAACTTCAGGTATCCTTGCGGGGCAAGGTGGCTGGGCAGGTTGACTTTAGGTCGTACAAACTGACAGCCCTTTTTGCACATTTGTGTAAATAAGTTAGAATACTTTTTTGCTGCTGCAGCCCTTGAGAAAGGGTGTCAATTTAACATAAAACAACTTTGTTGGTCATTATAGATAAGAGGTGTGTATGTGACCCTTGTGTGAGGTGCAAGCTAGTGGTTACTCTTACAGAATCACAAAACCAATTAGGTTGGAAAAGACCTCTGAGATCACTGACTCCAACCTCTGACTGACACCACCGTGTCAACTTGACTGTGGCATAAAGTGCCATGTCCAGTCTTTCATTAAAAAGAAAAGACATTAATGGTACAGTGCTTACTCCATCTATAGTTGGATGTGTACAAGTTTTTGTACTGTATTATTATAAGGTTTATCAGTGTGGCAGTCTGTCAGCTGTCACTAAACAAAATAGTACATTTTGATTTGAAGCAGTGAGATACAAAGGATTGAGCATATTTGAAAAAGGAGGCTGTGTAATGCGTAGTGCCCTCATTTGGTTTAGGGAAAATATTTTTAACAGTGTTATGGTGGGAACTGGAAATTACCTCTGTAATTAAGGCTGCTGACACTTTCCAGTGCTTTGTAGCTGAAAACAAGGACCAGCTTTGCCAGAATTTGAACCTGTACAGTCTGAACCTTTCTGTGGGTGCAACCACCCTGTAACATTTCAGCAGTTACAGAATCACAGAATGTTCTGATCTGGAAAGGACCCACAATGATCATTGAGTCCAGCTCTTAAATAAATATTATCCTATACAGGGATCAAACCCACAACACTGGTCTTAGTAGCACCGTGCTCTAACCAAATGAGCTAATCTCTGGGTCAGGTGTTTTATGTTAAAGAAGAAAGGAGAAAAATACAGCTAGGTTTTGATGAGTTAGCATTTTTTCCCCCCTAACAGTTTCTCTGAGGAGGCCTAGTACTCACAAAATTCAGAATGGAAGCAGGGATGGGTTAGTGCCTGGTATTGTGATGCTGCTGTTGCTGCCTCCAGATCCAGATTAGATGTTTATATTCATCTATTCAAAAATCACCAAACCCCAGCTGTTACTCTGAATGTCAGTTGGTTGGCATTACCCTAGGGACACTGTGGCTGAGATTGGAGAGGGAAACTGGAAGGAAGGAAATAGTCATTGGTAGGGATTTTGGGAGGCAGCAGTTTCTGTGCTTAGAGGCTGGTGTGAGAAGCTTACACTGAGCAGAGCCTGTATTTGAGGCTTCTGCAGTCCAATTCTTTGTTCAGCAGCTTTCTGTAACTCCAAATGTACAGTTAAGAGCAGGTTTGTGGTTTTTAAAATGTATATAGAGTCAGTACTCCTGTCTCAAGACAGTGTGAAGAAATGATAGGATTAAACTGTAAACAAAGAGAGGGGAAGAAAATTCTCCTTAATTCAAGATTTAGGTTTTTTTCTGTACTTAAAGGTAGTCCTGAGCTCTTAATGGTATGTGATTGTTTTTTACCTGCAGGTTCCCTGATGTATTTAAATGAAGCCACTCTCCTTCACAATATCAAAGTTCGGTACAGTAAGGACAGAATTTACGTAAGTATTCTGTGTCATGACAACCAGTCTAATAGAGATGCCCTTTCAAAAATTCACCAAGTGTTTTCACTTCTGGTTTTTTTTCCCTATAACAGAACTGCTAATGTGGAAAGGTCGAGGTTGTAGGCCTTTTTTCCCCCTTTTTTTCCTTATAGTATACTTTTAGATCAGAATCCCATCTGATTTTTAGCAGGCAGCGCAATAGGTTTTTCTCTCCATGACTGTGTGCAACCATAGCACAGCTTTGTATCACAAACGTTCCTACAGGTAACTTATTTCACTGTTAACAAAGATGGTTTTCTTTCTTCATTATTTTTGAACGAAGCACACAGGTGCCGTCTTTGACACCTCCTGGCTCAGATGTCCATCTTAATCTTTTATATTGCTATCAAATTGCCTAATTGTACTTAATGAATTCTGACTAAATTACATTTTGTCCTTGCCATCTGCCCAGATACTGACAGCTGTGAAACAGAAGATAAGAGTTTTCTTTCTTTCTTAATTTTTTTTCCTAATAGAAAGCTGGCTAGGGATAATACAAAACAGTTCTACACATTTTAAAGTGTCTGTGTTAAAATAATCAACTTTTCTTTTAGCATATATTATAAAATTAATTTAGCTAAACCCTTTTGTATAAAAAAGAGAAAGTATAATTGTTTTCTTCTGTTGCAGTTAATTTACATAGCTTTAAATTTTTTATGGCTCAAGATCAAGCACTAGCTTTAAAATATAAATAAATAAAAATGGCCATTTGAATGCTGCTCTGGAAAAATAATCCTTAAAGAAACCAAACAATAAAACCACCCAAGGAGGTAAAATTCTGAATATGAACTGATCATGGGATTGGATAGTATTTTCATAAAGTAGGATAGTAGTTCATAAAGCCTTTCTTCAGTGTAAACAAGTACTACTAATGTGATGTCTAGAACACATGTATTTTCTGAAGGAAAAAAAACCCCTTTTTTTCAGTTTATAATTTAGCTACATTTCCGTTGTGAACAGTTTAATGCATTTTTAAAAATCCTGGTTAACAATATTTATCTTGTTATTAAAAGGAAAATTAATATTAGTATTTGCAACCCTTGAAGGAAAGTTTTCCTTTGGTGAAATAAGTGCTGAAAATAGAACTATTTAAGAAATGTCATATATTGTGTGATCCAGTTTTCTACTGATGTATCACACAATCGTTTCCAAATTTCAGTTTTCTAGGGACATTCTCAGTAACAACAAAGTAAACAAGTTATTCAGGCTGAAGGTTTGCCTAATTTTCTTCACATCTTTTCCTGCAAATCTGATTTTTAATTTGATTCTGACCCCTCTTCTTTCCTGTCTGTAACCTGGCAATTATAACTAAGCTATAAGAATTTCTTTCAGAAACATTAGAAAAACCCTCTCTTCAGTCTTCCTTGTCCTGTGGAAAGGTAAAAAACAGCCTTTGTCTGAGATTCTTCTCAAATTCCTTCTCTGTAAAAGAACATTTGCATTCTGTATTTCTCTCTGTAGAAGCAGCTATAGCTAATTTTCTCTTGGCTGAATGCTTTTATTGCCGGGCTTGAATGCATTCCCAGGCAGGATCCTGTCAGTCCTTCCTGCTGAGTTGCTTCCATTAGATATTGAAAAACTATCCTCCTCACTGGAGGACAGTGTGTTATGCTATCCATGAGCTTAGTTTATTGGCTTTTGAGCAGCAGGTTTTGGAGTCCCGTCCTTGGTCCAGTAATGCAGACAATAGGAAATAATTTAAAAGGAGACTGGGAGAAAGGTCAGATTCAGGACATACTCCGCAGCTCGCTGGTTAGGAAATTTTCCCAGGATAATTTCATAGAAATGCTGAGAAGATAATTAAAGGAACTGTAAAAATATATCCTGTCTTGTGTTTGCATTAGCTGGAGAGGATCATAAATGCAATTGTTTTATGGAGGTTATAGTCTGCAATAGTAATAGACAATTGCTGTTAACCACTTGCTTGGATACTGCCTAGTAATTTGCTGTTCATTGTTTTCTTCACAGACCTATGTAGCCAACATTCTTATTGCAGTGAATCCATACTTTGATATACCTAAGTTTTACTCTTCAGATACTATTAAAAAGTACCAGGGTAGATCATTGGGAACATTGCCACCACATGTTTTTGCAATTGGTATGTATTGAGCCTGTATTTGTCTCTTAAAAAACCAAACATTGAATACTTCAGAGTTATCTGTAAATTGCCACCTGTAGTAGTAATTAACTTACTTTGAACTATTATAAAACAAAATCACTACTGGCTAAAATTGCAAATCTTCTCATCTTTTTGAAGAACTTGGAAATGAGGAACTGTGACAACTCTGTTAGGGTTATTCTGCACTTCCAGTGTTTTAAGTCTAAGCACTGTAAATATAATTTGCAACCATTAAAAAAAAAAAAAAACAACTAAAAAAGAAATTCAAATTTTATAAGTGAAAGAGGAGTAATAATGATTTACATTGTCTTTCAGTGTAATAATTTTTCTTTGCCTTAAATTATGTTGGCAGAGCACATACAATGTTTTCTTTTATATGCTCGTGTTACAGACAGAAAGTACATTCAAATGTTATTTGTGGCTTAAATCTGATTTCAGTCACTTTTGAAAAAAAATTGGAAACTTTAATCAAATTTTGACATGTTAAAAGCCTTCTCATTGTTTTGTGTTTTATTTTGAAATCAAAAATATAATTAGGTGGGGTTTGAGTACCTGTTGCATAGCAAGAGAGATTTTTTCCAAGCTTCCTCAGATGTTACTTGTTGCAAAGTACAACTGAAATTTTCCCTTTTAAAAATATATAAAATTAACACTGAAAACTATTTTCTAAATACATTTAATTAAAAAGATTTAGCTCTAGATGGTTCATTTTGTTTTGTTTTATTCTGGATATAGTTGAATAGGCCTTTGTTTCCAAGACTTTAGTTCTTTCATGTCAGTGTTGGAAGAATTACAACTATAGTATAAATTAAAGGGAAACAGAATTTAATAAACTGTAATTCATTCAATTGTAAATATTTTGTTTCTATTTCTGAAAATGTTACATTTTTATTTTCTGCATTGTAGCTTAACTTTATCCTTGCATTTCTGATGAGTATTAATTTTTGTCATGTTAACCATATTCTTTTTAAGCTGATAAAGCATTCCGTGACATGAAAGTGCTTAAGATGAGTCAATCCATCATAGTCTCTGGAGAATCAGGAGCTGGCAAGACTGAAAACACTAAATTTGTTTTGAGGTTTGTATGTTTGCACCGAAGTTAGTATGTGAATCTCTTGTGTTTATGCATTTGGTGGACAAAGAGGCAGAGCAAACTAAGCTCATCAGTGGGTTTAAGATACAATTTGGTAAGACATGTATTAGTTTCTACATGCACTTTATTACAAGAAATTGAGTTAAATGCTGACATGATAATGTGCAGAAATAGCTACATTCAGAAACTTTAACTCAGTTGTAGTGACATCATGTAGTTATTAAGGTTTATGATGCAGTCATTTTGGTATTGCACATCTGGTATTGTGGTTGATAAAAAATGTAACTAGACATATTGACTGTATCTTGCAAGACACTGTTGGTTTTGCCATAAATGTGTATTTCTGTGTTCTCCCTGAGGTTTTTTTTTTGTTTGCTTGAGTATCTTTTTACCCTTGTTTACTGAATAAGACTGAATAGTGGAATTTATTTATTTATTTATTGATGTTCATGTACGACCAATACTAAATCAAGTGTATTAAATTACATGGAAAGCCATATCGCTGATATATATCAGCCTTGCTTCCATATCTGCATTATCTTTTAATGGCTTTTTATCACTCTGGAACACTGTAAGTAGAAAGAACTGTTCCTTTAAATACACCTATGCCATAGGTGGCCTGATGATGCAGGGAAGCACTGTGTGGGCAGTGTAAATATGCTCCCGTGCCCTGCCTTGGACTTGTTACCCTCTACAAATATTTAATTCCCTTTTCCCTAAAATCATGTATTTTCTAGTATTTCCCTACAATAGAGGTATTATTTTCCACATCCTGTGAAGAATTGTCACAACTGCCTGTCTGTCCTTCATACTGCTCCGCGCTGCCCCTCTGCAACCTTTCATAGATAGCTGTAAGAATTACTGCAAGGTGCTGGTAATGATTTTTTACAAGGAACATCTGACTCTATTCCTGATAAGAGTAACAGACAAAGACAGCAGGCACTGGAAGAATATCTCACAAGAGATGCTCTTAAGGGAGATTATTCTCCCACTTCTCAGCAAAGGCAGAGCTCATTATACAACAGGCAAATATCATTGCTGTTTCTTCTCCCCACCACCCTCCACCATAGAGTCCCTGTACAAAACATAACTGAGTTTTAAAAGCTGGAAGATGTTACCCTTGGGTTTTTAGGAAGTTAAAGGTACTAGTAGAACTCTTTTAGTGCTTCTAAAGTTTTTTGGAAGGCCCCATTTTCGAGAGCTATTTTTAATTGGTCCCAGATTCACCTGTGAATTTCCAGAAAGCATGCCCTGTGAGCAGGGAAAAAATTGTTAAAAAGACTGGAACTTTGGAGCAAGTAGATTGTGGTTTTATTTTCGAATTCTTTCTTCAGTTGCCAAATTGAATCTTGCCTTAATTGTACACCTGTAATTTCTGATCCTCACCATCTCCATGTGGATTTTCATTAATACTGATAGTTATGAATACAGAAACAGTATGGATGGCAACAGTCCCAAATTCAGGAAATAAACACAAAACTTTATGTATTTAATAAGATTATTAATAAATACAGATAATACAGTAATAGTTTAATTATATTTCTACTAAACTGTAATTATATTTCTACTAAACTGTAATTTTCGTATGCATGTTGAAAAAATATTTCTAGCAGGCCTTGGAGTATTGAAAAAAAAATGGAAGTGTGCAAGAATATTTTTGTTTTAACAAAAAAGAAAAGTTAAAAGTTTAAAGTAAAGTTTATTTCAAAGTGCATACGTATTTGAAACTTAAAATCAGCATGCTTTCCCTATAGTAATTAGTTAGTATTTGTGCATAGCCATGTTAAACCCTGCTTAAGTGAAGAAATCTGACATGAGATGAATGATACTGATATTTTTATCTTGGTTTACAGGTATTTGACAGAATCTTATGGCAGTGGGCAAGATATTGATGATAGAATTGTAGAAGGTATTGAAGTTTCTTTCATTTAACTAAAGTTTCCAACATTTTTTTTTTCAGAAATGTGACTCAACAGCAAGTGAACAAAAGTAGCATAGAAATACTGTCAGACTTTCTAGAGCACAATTTACAGTTGATCTTGATTCCAGGTTTTAAACATGTTTTATTTGTGATTCACTTTATTTTTATTTATTATAGTATCATGCTGTCATTTATCTAGAAAATGTTTGTGTGTGTGTTTGAATTGAACTTTACACATATAATGTACTCGAGGTGGTACCCAAAATGGAATTTTAAACTGCTTAAAATCTGCGAGGACAAGATTGTTTTTTCATTACTATCTCTTAGTACCAGAAAAATATAAGTCCTCCTCCTCACTATCAAGTTCTCAAAGCCAAATAAAGTAAGGAAGTTCTTTCAAATTATGATTCTGGATCATATTTCCATTATATCATTTTTTGTCAGAAATCACATAATTCAGAACAGCACTTTGACTGTATCTATCTTTACAGTAGACACCCAAAAAAGGTGAAGAGAGACTGTGTTGATCCTTCTCATTGAGCCTCTTTAATGTTGCGTGTACTTCCTATATGAACAGAAAATAGCTTTTTGAGAAAATAGAACCCTCAGCCAATCTAATAATTCCTCATACATCAGTTTAAGTCCTCTATAGCATAGCATAAATTTATTTTGAAATTTCTCAACTCTTTTTCTTAAAAAAATAATTTGGTTTAAATTTTCCTGTTTTCAAATTTGAGCCACTTATTCAAGAGAAGCACTGCAGGCTTTAATCTCTTGCTGCTTTAGGTCTGCTTAAACCAGTTCCTTAGTGAAATCCACTGTGTGCTAAAGGAACTCGGAAAGTGGGCAAGAGTTAGATAATGCCTGATGCAAATTAATTGGTACTTGTAGGTATTCCTCAAAGAGTTTGGGATTTTTAATTTAAAACAGCATCTGATGCATGAATTCTGAAGGTTCTCAGGCATGGTTTTAATGAACATGCTTGAGGCATATGTATTACTAGAGGAACCTTTAGCCTAGCTGAAAGACTTTGTGCAATTTGGTTTTATTAATAATCTTTTCTTTAAAACTTCATATCACATAAAATGCCTGAATAGTTATCAAAGATCTTGTAAGAAGTCAGATTTGCATTTCTATGAACTTTAATTGTTAAGAAAGTGAAAATACAGCCGAACAAAAAAGTTAATTCTCATGTCCTGTTACACGATGTATTATCACCCATATTTTATCCAAGCATTGATGTCATTCCTTCATTCTTTAATTTTTGTAGGAGCAGATATTTAAATGGTTGTCAGTGGAGTTTTAAATATGAGTTTCTGCTTGCTTAGTTTCCAGTGTTTATTTTAAGCTAGAAGCCTTAAAGCCTAGCTGATATTTTTAGTTGTTTATTGTTAACGTGATTTAGTAAACTATTTTTCTTTGATCTTCAAAGCTAGTAAAAAGCAGTCTTTCAGAGGCCTTTTATTTCATAATTAATAAGGAGTTTCAAACTGTTTAAACTGTGCATGATATTTGTATGAGTGTGTATATATATAGACATGAGAATTAGATTGCTTGCTGCCACTCTTTCTGTATGGGCTGAAACATGCTGAAAAGCAGCAGCCAGTAAAAAATAAAATCAGTCAGTCATTTAATTGACCTAATTTGAAAGACAGTGTTAAGTGGTTTTTGAAGTCAACACACTTTTCTAATGTTATATTTATTAATCTCCAAGTCAATCTAATACATTGCATGCATGACATTTAAGTGGCATTTTCGTCTGTGGAATAAGTGGGTAGTTTAGATTTCATGAATAATAAATAATTGGGATGTGTCAAATTCTGTGCTGTCTAACATAGTTTATGTATCAGTTATTTACCTACTTCCTATAGAAGAACATCACTGAATAACTTTTGGTATTTGTCTCTGAATTTCTTGCAGTATTGATTCAAGTACATTGCAGTGTTATGAGACACTTAAGTACTTAATTTTATGTTCTACCACAATATATCCAGTATAATTTGCAAAATATATTATTCCTAATAGGTAATATTTTTCCTTTAATTTTCAAACCTTATTCCAAATAAGTTCCCCGATTAATTATATCTGTTCTCTCTTTCTTTTCGGTAGTTTCCTGACTGAATTTTAACACTACAAAAATTAATTTTTTTAAACAGCAAATCCCCTATTAGAAGCTTTTGGAAATGCAAAGACTGTTCGCAACAACAACAGCAGTCGTTTTGGGAAATTTGTTGAAATTCACTTCAATGAAAAGGTACTGGGATTTTGTTACAGATAACCAGTGATGATTTTTTTGCCACATAATGGAAACGCTAGACTGGCAGGAGGCTGAACAGACTTACTAGTCTTGCAGCAAATAGCCACTGTCCTACTTACAGATTCGATTTGTATTGTGTCACCTTGAAAGAAAAACCAGAGCCACACTGTACTGTCTCATTACTGGAAGGCAGTGGCAACTCAACATAGGAAAATTGCTTCCACCAATAAAAGATTAAAAAAGGGTCCCTTCATTGCATATGTGAGGCTTCCCATATGAAGACTAACTCACTTGCTGTTAGGTATTCATCCATTCCTTTAATGCTCAAGTAATTGTAAGCTGTGTATTAGACATGAACATACTTCGACTTCAAACTTTTTAAATGTATTTGTATGAAATTTTGGGACCTTACATAGTAATCTGTGTGTGACAGATGTCAAGGAATTGGTTTTTTTGATAGAAATACTATTCTACTGTGTATCTTAAGAAAAATTTTCTTTGTTCAAGTGTAGTTTTGTTTGGGTGGGATATGTATGCACACATTCCACAATTAAGAATGACTGTATGGTTGGTCAGTATGTCCAAATTGAAGAATCCTGTCAAGGTTCTCTGGAGATTACACACATGCTTCCTCATCTTTCTGACTGAGGACAGACCAACTGCAACAATTTGTTTCTTTTCCTGCAGACTTATTTTCCTAAGTTTTCATCACTTGGTTTGTAATTTAAATTCAGAGCTTTTGTTAATAGTTTACCTAGTAATTAACCAAATTTCTTTGTGGGGAGAGGGACTTTATCTGTTGGTCTGGTTCATTTTAATAAAGTTATGGAAAGGATCAAAATTTTTACTTAAAATGATAAATTCATGATCTGATTGATTAATGATCTGTCCATCTACCCATCTACATGGTGGTTCAGTTGAATTACTTCAGCTGAAGCAAAAAGCCCTCTGAGTATCTTCAGAAACTGCTTCAAAGCTTGTTTCAGCTTTCCACTTCAAGATCAGCCTGTTTACTTGAGCCCCTTTTTTACAAAGCAACACATCTCACTTTGTGGTCACCTTTTTAAGTCTAGTTTCTCAAAGTGACATGAGTACTGAGACCTCCTGAATAAAGGAACGAATGCATAACTGCAATCAAATTTGTCAGTCAGTTAATCTTTCTTAATTCCTGTAATGGCCATTAAGTTCAGGAATTTCCTTACTGTTAAGATTTTTCTAGGCACAGGGAATTTTATCGTAGGCTAGATAAGAAATAGCTCTCAAAAATCTGTGTCAGAATTCCTTCTCAATAAAGAAGTACAAGTGTTGGAAATAAAATGTTGTGTCATAATTTTGCCTAAGATGTTGTCCAAATATGTATTCTAAAATTTTAACCCTTCCTTTTATTTTACAAGAATCTCAGTGAAATGCAGCTAAAGAAGGTTGTAATAGCACTGTCATACAGAAAGTGTAAGGATGGCTGTAGCAATGCTCTTTGCTGTAACTCCTGAGATTCTGCTATGGATTTCTGCTTTTTGGGGTGAAGAAGACCTTTCTTTTAAGAAGAGTGTATGTATATACAAACATGAGCTGGGGAGAGAAGTAATGGTAAAAGCAATGGTTTTTTTTCTAGGCTTAATATGTATTAGGTATAGATAGCTTTTTATCTTTTCTGGAGCAGTTTCTATTGAGCGAGTCATGATCAGGCAAAAGTAAATTGAAAACCTGAATCTTAAATAATGCTACAGATATTCAGATAATCAGAAAAATATTTCTTCTTCCTAGAACTCGGTGGTTGGTGGATTTGTGTCACACTACCTTCTGGAGAAATCTAGGATTTGTGTGCAAGGCAAAGAAGAGAGGAATTATCATATCTTTTACAGGCTTTGTGCTGGTGCTCCAGAAGACATTAGGGAAAAGCTATATTTAAGCTCTCCTGACAACTTTAGGGTGAGTAGCAGAGTCAGCATTTGTAAAGCTTGTCATATCGTCATATATGGATTTTTCATACAGATCATATTAAAATCTCTATTTATTATCTTTGACAGACTCATTAAAAACCCCAGATTTTCTTTTTGTTAAATCTATTTGATCTTGGAATCAAGACATTTTTCTTTACTGGAAGAACTCCTATACTTTTTCTCTGTCTTAAAATTCATGAATCTGTGCTTTTCCAGAAAATGTACTGTTGCATACCCAGCTGTTAGTAATGTTGTTATGGGCTGTTCTAGAGATGTAAAGCGTGAATTTCTTCAGTGCAAATCAAATCTCCTGGTAAACACCAATCAGTTCTTTGCTTGTGTTCTGTCATTTGTTTCCATCTCTCACCATTTCTTGCCTTATATTTGGCTTGGAACATTATGGAAGCAGAATTTTGTGTATTCCTAAAATACACAGACCAAATCTCTTGGGTTTTGAAGGGTTTTGTAATACAACAATGTGGAATTACAAGGACATAAGCTAAATGACTATCATTTCTTTAGACTTCCTTGATCTTAAACAAGATGAGAAGCACTGCAAACGAAGAATTAAGTTATTGTGCTGACTGTTTTCTTTGTTGGTTGATCTTCCTACTTGGAGTTCTAAATAAAACTTGGACTGTGCTTATCTGTTGCTTTCCCTTTTGCACTCAGTTCCATCAAAATTCAGCAGAGGGCTAGAAGCTTTAAATATACAAATGTCCTGCCAGTTTTGTGCAAAGCGGGGGTTGCACAGGTGAGACCTAAATCAGTGCACTGGCTGTGGGGAAGGTGGGGTACCCTGCTCACCAAACAGGCAGCTGCTGCCTCTTGGCTTGGCCAAGTCAGTTTCTCCTTATGGATGAGTCAGGAAATGGCTACAGAGCAGCACTTCCACATTGTGTGCATTGTACATTCGTACTGTGCTATCAAGGTGATCTTATTGTCTAAAACCCATGACAGTATTCCAGGACAAGTTTCCTTAATTTCTCAAGGCATTCCTAGGGGTCTTCACAGATCTTACATTATTTCTTTAAACACTTAGTTTGTATCTTTTTATATTTTTTCTATTTGTACTCACCTGTGTGATGGAAACTTGTTCTGATGCTTATTAGGTCCATTCCCTAGAAGGCAAGTTTTTCTTTTGAAACACTCAACAAACACAATACTTAAGAACACCCAACACCATTTATATTTGTAAAATGTGAAGTTAGTTTTCAAAACTTTCTTCTTTACTCTGCAGTTACTCTGTGCAGTACTCTCGTTCTCTTGTAAGATTTAAAGCTAAAATGATTTCAAGTACATGTTTTTATTGTGCAGCTACTTTTCCATTAAAATTTATTTCTTGAAGTTAATAGAATAGTAGTTTCTAGAATATGCTGCCTATCCACTCTTGGAGTTTTTTTTAAAATCAAGAATTCTGCTCATGAGAGAACCCAAGGTTGTAGATGTCAGGGTCAGACTTAAAACCTTCTTAAAATCAGGCTGATGCAGGATAGTACTTAACAGCCTGAGTTCTTTTACAGATGACATTTTCTTGCATATTTCATGTATAAAGAGTTTGTAGTCACACCAGCCTTGTCATGCTGTGACCTTTTTTTGACTTCTACTAAGACTATAGCAGGCACTTTAATTTCCATTAAGGATTTTATTGCTTTACCGTAAGTTAGTATTTGAATTCTGAGTTTCTTGCACGTGAAAGGTCCACTCTGCATGTTAAATTATAAAAGTTTAAAGCAGCTTTTTTCTCTCCCTTAAAGTACATATCTTTAATTAAAAACCAAACAAACAAAATCTTAAGATATTTTTCATCTTTTTAAGCTTGTAAATAAATTTAAATATTCTTAAAGTTTATTACCCATATTCCACTACATTTTTATCAAGTACTATTTTATGGAAGATTTTTAGGAAAACAAAATTGTAAAAGATAATTTTCCTCCTAAATTTGCATTTCTTTTGTCAAGATGATTTTTGTGTTCTTTGTTCTCATTTGCTACTTCAGTTTTCATCACAAAATGGCTCTGAATAAGCACACTTGTGTCATTTTTTTTTACCATGTTTTGTTCACTGCATGTCTGGCTCAGAATTCATAGAAATGGCATCTTTCAAGCCTTTGATAATAGATTGTGATATTACACAAGGCAAAGTTTGATGATTGATCAGTATTTTCCAATCAGTACGAATTTTTTTACAAGAAAGACATTAATAAAAAACCTCAAACTCTAAAATTGGTTATTTAGAAAAGCCCATCCCTTAAGTCACATTGCATTGGCCCTATTGTGCCCCTTGTCTTAAGCCTTATGGCTTATCAAGTCAAAGTGCAAATTAGGACCACTTTGACTTCTAAGACTCAAGCCTTGTTTCTTTAAAGTACGCTTTGTTAGAAATATGACCATCTCAAATTTAAGGTGTTTTTTTTTTTTTTTTTTTTTCCCCCAAAGAAGCAAAAAATTATTAAATCATAAAGGATAACTTAATTATCTTTAATCCTTGGGCTTGCTTCTCTTTGACTTAAGTGATCCTTTGGAATCTCCTCCCCATCCATTTGGCCATCATGGCATAGGGACACATTGCTCTGGGCATGTAAACCACTGCATTGACTGCACCTGCCTGACCTGTCCTCTGGATTGCAGCAGCGCTGATGGCCATTACCTCTATATTAGTTCATCCTTCCCCTGCAGGTTCCCTGGGGAAGTGAGAATTTACTTGGCCAAGGATTATGCAAATAGCCCTGCAGTTCTGCAGGTTTCTTACACACCCATTCTCCAGCACAACCCACATGAAAGCGTGCAGTCCTGGGAGCTTGTGCTTTAGGTTGCCCTGCAGAAGTTTTCAGAAATTCAAGGTCATGAGGAAATCCTGTGCTGAACCTTGTAGGTCTTTGTGCCTTGGACTGAATCACATGGCTGGGAAAGCAAAGCTGCACAGTAAATCTGTACCTGGAGTAATTCTATACCTGGAGAACAGAAGATGGGGAGGAAAAGCCCCATCTTTCTCATTTAAATTTCAGGAAGAAAAGTGAAATTGTCTTATTTTTGGGTCATTGAAGTTACAATGGTGTGTTGTACTTCACTAAAAAAAAAAAAAATCAAGCAAACCATACAAACCAAATCCCAAGTTCAATGGTATTTAGACGTACTGCATGATAACCTGAAACTGTGTATTCGTGTTCTTTTGAAAATATAATTTCTCTCTAATTTAATATATTAGTTTACTCAAATTTTAGCTTTCAAATGAAAGCCATTATCTTGTGATTAAATGTCTTTTATGTAGGTTATAATTTAATACCATGCTGGTTCACATTCTCAACCTGTCAGATAAGTTTCCATGCTCTCTTTTTGAAAAGTATGACCTTTTTCACTTCCCATCCCCAGTTTCTGAGATTGTGTTACTAATGCTGCAATACAGGGATATGTTGTGTTTAAAGTACACTGTGATTTGCATTCTTATTGCCTGATAAAGAAAACTTCTGTACTTTGTTAAACACTAAGCTAGCTTTGAACAGTTGTCACTTTGTTTTAATATTAAATTTGTCACCAAGTTTTCTTCTGCTGTTAGGAATGCTTTGAAGAATATTTTGAGGTTTTGGAATTTTGCATGTAAATTTTAATCAGAGAGTAGGATTGTGTGTGTTCACCTATTAGAAAACATCTTTGTTCAATCAAAGAGTAAAGAATCAGTTCACTTCCTTCAGACAAAGGGCTCTGTCCAAACTTTTGGACAGAGTTATTACATTCAGATGAACAAATCAGAAAGGAAAAGCTGGTGATCTCATTTTGCTGAAAGCAACAATAATTATTTAAATCTAAATTCAGTCTGATTTACTGAACAGTAAATCTGAGATTACTATACAACATAAGGTAGGTATCAGAAGCCAGGTTTGAAATAAGGCTTCTGCTTAGACTATGCTATAAGCTTTAAATATTACTCAGGCTTTTTAATACACTATGTCTCCTCATACCTAAAGAAATATTTGGTGAGGAAAAATTAGTAATTTCATATTACATGTAGGCCAGAAAATTAATTCTTTTGGTTGTTGTTTCTGTTGTTTCTGTAATCCTGGACTCCTTGAATAGGTTTAATAGAATCAAAAAATAAGAAAATATTGTGTAGTTTAATGAATATTCCATTGTGTCAAAAATAATTTTAGTTGTCAAAATCAAGAAACCTTCAATGGAAGTTTGGTACTGTAACAGTTCTTTAATTTTGTAGATGAAAATAAATACATTTCCAAGGAATTAATTATGAACACTTATCATGTTTTTTGTATCAAATGGTTAAATCAAACCGTGGAGGGCAAGCCTTAAATAAAAGCATATGTTTTCCTTACTTCTATCTTTAACTATGTGTTTCCACTTTTTTTATTGTTACAGTATTTAAATCGAGGCTGTACCAGATTCTTTGCTAATAAAGAAACAGACAAGCAGATTTTGCAAAATCGCAAGAGTCCTGAGGTATGTTTTTATCTTCAGTTAGTTTATATTGTTAAGTAATGGAGATAGAGTTGAAAGTGATTACAGTTTTATAGTATGGAATGAAATGTTCATTTTACACATCTTTATAGGTCTAAGAGGGTACTCTTAAAGCTGCTGTATTCAGAACTCTGCTTTGGAGTTCAGTCCTAGAAATACATTTTAACATGCATCATAAAATCCATAAATGGAACAACATATATAAAATGGTTCCCCCTTCATTCTTATAATAACATAACATTGATGCTGCTTGTCTTCTGTGGAAAACAAAAATCTAATACTTTTGTAATTTTCTTTTAAAAAATCTTAACTACTGGTAGGAACAGGGCAGAAGCAATGTTTTTCTGGAGCCATTTTTACTACCTGGAGTTTTGAAATGATGCTCCAAACTGTTCTATAAATCAATAGTGCAACCTCACTTCTAACCATGACTATATTCTCCTCCTCAGTGAACTTTAAAGGTTTTTGTTTTCCCCTTGCTATTAACTTCTAGTTATGCCAGAGCATGGAATTTCCTGGATGAAAGTCTGAAGCTTCAAAACATTTATACCTTCTTGCTCCATGTCTGTTTACATTTTTTAGAACTGGAATTACCAGAATTTATAGCACTTAAACCTTTGAGCTGTTCACATGAGGATATGAAAGAATTTGTTCTGAATTGATAGTATATATGAATTGGAAGTTGTTAAAACATTTAATTAAACTTCTACTCTGTTCTCTAATAAAATTTTCATCAACTCAAAGTATGAAATTCACATTTGTGTAGCTGGAAGGTATTTCAAATATTAATAAAATCCATATTTGTGATTCAGTAGCAGGGTAAGCTATATATATATATCTGACAAAAATACAAAAATAACTTAAGAGCCTCATTCCACCAAGTGCCCATGCCATCTCTTCCATAACTTGGTCTTGAAGCTTGTGCTCAACTACAATAGACTATTCAGATAGTTCCTTTCCTTAAGTCAACATTGTCAAGTCTGCCCCTGGATTTCTAATGGTTGTATTATTGTAACACTGAGCATGTAGTCCTGACCTCTATTGTTAAATGTAGGCTATTTTCTGTAATCAGGGATGGTGGAGAGTCAGATACAAAAATACTTATTTGACATCACTGTGAGGCAGAAAGCTGCTAGATACTTCATTCTTGTCAAGCATATAGGCTAGCATTGGGGAATTTTGCCTCAGTTTACCCAATCTGCTTTTCGTGAAGAATTGCAGTGAATAGGCATAGAGTATCAACATTCACTTATTTTTTCTTCTGGAAGATGAACCTGTGCTATCTTCTGTTATTGATGTGACTTACAGGTGGGTGTTGTCATCAAACTTGCCCTCTGATGGACTTGAAATAAGAGAAGACTTGATTTGAAATGTGTTTGTCTAAATTAAAAACATACTCAAGAGAATAGTTGTGAAAATATGTATGACATGAAGTAGCAGAACATATGATACTGTAATACTTATATGTAACTACCATATCTGTTTGAAGGCTCAATAAAGGATCAAAGTTAAATGATATTTAAACCTACTATAGCTATTTAAACAGGAAATATATTGCCTTGTTCAGGTTTTTAAATTGGAAATATAGTATTTGCTGTCATTTTATAAAAAATATTAAGATTGTTTTTTTGAATAAAAGTAGCTGGAATAATCAATTAATACTTCAATTATTTTTGTGTTTTCCTTATCAGGAAGATGAGGTGATCATTTTACATAACTAACATGTAGTTTAATGTTATTGATGTGCCTACATGTTGTGTGAAGTGAATTTTTCAGATGCATGTGGTGTGTTGTTTTGATAAAAATCATGTTAGCTTATTTGACACTAACAAGGCTTTTATTCAGTTATTCTTTTTAATTGAAAACATTTAAAAATAAGTGTAAAAATGTAGCTCAGTCTGTGCATGCTCATATAGTTTCTTGACTGCATGCAGATGTGTTAATTTCTACTATTTAAACTGGTTTATAGCTAAAATAGCTTTCAATGTATTTAAATTTGAAAAATCAGCAAAATGTTAAATTAGTATTTCAGAACACAGCTAGTATTTTTCTAAGCCATAGACCACTACAAACAACTTTACTGTTTCTTAATTACACCAAGAAGTTAATTAGTCTATTTCTCTAAATAAGCCTGTTTATAATAGGGATAACTCTCCTGGTTCTGATTTGTCCTGGCCTTCTGTCATCCTATTGCAAAGACCTCCATCTTCTTTCAGCTGCTTGGGGCTAGAAGGATTCCTTTGTATTAAATGCTCCAATAGCTTCCTTAGCCAAAGTCTTCCTTCTCCCTGCTCACTATCTCATATTTCCTTGTCCTTAGCAGTCACATTCTCTCTAGCTTCTGCTTTCTGAAGATAGTTTGAAGTTTGCTGTAAAATTTAAGTTTGAAGATCATGCTTCCAAGTATCAACAACTTAAAATAAATAAAGGTTCTTGCGAAGCCTATATTGTATGAAGAACTCGAATCTCTATTTAGTTTGGCATGCTTTGTATGCATTTTGATATGACTTATTCTTGACTGGAAATATTTGCTTACGTTTACTCTAAAGCACTTACATAGAATTTTTTTTTCTTGTTTTATAGTATCTTAAAGAAGGTTCCTTGAAGGATCCACTGTTAGATGATCATGGAGACTTCAACAGAATGTGCACAGCAATGAAAAAGATTGGACTGGATGATGAAGAAAAACTTGATCTTTTTAGAGTAGTGGCTGGTGTCCTTCACCTTGGAAATATCGATTTTGAGGAAGCTGGGAGTACTTCAGGTTAGATGAAATAGAAATTGTTTTTCGTAAAAATACTGAAAATGCCTCTTGATTAGAGACATTCCCTTTGCATGTGAATTACTGCTTTTGAAAGCTTCTTTGTGTTCATGAGTAATTCAATCTTAATTCACCCCATTTCGAAGTCAAGTTTACCTGTCTGTTTTAAAGTTGTACTTCTTTACGTGCTCTGAAAGCAAATAGGGTTGCACTGAAATTGTTCAAGAACTTGTTCAGTGAAAAGTTTGATATAAAGAGCCACTTTGTGTCTTAGAACAATACTTGTATTTTAATGGTAGCTTTAAAGTCCAACTTCTCTCTAATGTCATGAAAATATCTTGACACTAGAAATTAACAACTCCATCTGTAGGGAAAGGCATTATGTCCTTTGGCTTCCAAAAATAACATCGTGTTAGTATTTTGAGATGAAGAAAAAAAGTTACAGCAAAAACCTAAGGAACTATAACTTCCTAATTTTAAGACATTGCTCACAAGATGAAGCAGTACAAGTGTAGTTGGGACTTAATTGCAGAATATGCATGAAGATTGATGAAGGAGAATTAATGATTTGGGAATTGCCCTCATTACCTTACTACTGAAATCAGCCTCTCTAAATTGAGAACTGCTGTCCACATATTCCCGAAGGACTGATTCCCCTGGGTCTCGAGGTACTACAAATACAACTATAGTAGACAACATAAGTATGTAACTCTATCTTGAGTTGCAAGACAGAGTGAAATTGGTTCCTCCTGGTCCTACTTCCAGTATGTATAGCTGTTGGTGCAGTTGTTTGGAAGAACAGACCAAAGAACATTTTAAAAGGTGTTCTGAATGATGAATTAAATGAGTGCTAACCTTACAGGTTTACTAGCTCCTGACTTGTACTTGGGTGCAGAATCAGCACAGTACTGTACAAAACATTTTGTTCAGAAGAGATCATGGGTGGGCTCCAGTCCCCATGAGTCAAATCAGGGCCAGTGCTGAATTCAGACTGGGTAGCTTAGGGTTGGCACAGAGGTGGGTTGTTTTGTTTTTGTTTTTATTTTTGTTTTTGTTTTTTCCACTCTCTACTCTGGATCAAATGAGAACCTCCCCAGTGTCAGTTCATTGTTGCCATCTTCACAAAGATGAAGGAAATGAACATGATTAATGAGAATGAATCTGGGCAGATGCAGGTGTAGAGATGGGTAGTGGCTTTGTGTAGCTCAAACCAGTAAGCTTCCCAGAGAGCTTCCCTGTTTGGGCCTTTTGTGAGTTGTCACTTAGGCATTGACAGGGTTGAACAGTGAAAGAGGCACAGATGTGAGTTTGAGGAGGAAATGAATGAGAAGAGCGGGAATCACAGATGGTAAGGAAAGTCAGGGTTTAGAGAAGGGAACATCACCAGAGAACTTAAGTCCTCTAAATACTGAAATTCAGACCCATTTTTTTTTCTGGAATAAATTATAGATCTTCTAAAATGTAAAGGAACTTTAAAATGTCAATTGATGTATTGAACTTCTAAATTCCAAATATATGTTTTGTTTTTCCCTTACCTTGTGTGTCTACACACAGGGTGTGTGTTCGAACTGTTGCAGGCAGTCTCTCACCAGAGACCCCCTAAAGTTCTGTTGCTGCTCTACTGCAAGCACCAGGAAATACATGTAAATAAGTGCTAGATTTTACTAAAGCGGGTGGTGTTCCACTTGGAGATCTCTGCTGGCCCAGCCCTGGCGCCTAGGCAGCTGCAGAGCAGCAGGGAGTGTACCTCTCTGCTGTTCACCTGGGACGGGCACACAGCCTTATCTGGAAAATCCGAGTGCCAGGAGCCTGCCCTAGCAGCCACTTCTGCTGCATAGCAAGGCAGCCTGGAGGATTACAGGAGCATCTAAGTTCAAAAGTTTTAAGTCACTAGAGTTAGCTTGTAGGGGTTAGCACTTCTGCATTTTGGGATAGTTCTTCCCTACAAGCAGCCTGGACAGTGTTCTAGAAATACAGAATTTCATGCGTAGTTTTTGGGGCGAGGTGTTATTTTTGTGTTTGTTTTGAGGGGGTTCCGTGGGTTCTGAGAACTGCCTCTTGGCACCGAACTGCTGTGAGGGCAGAGGAGACTCCCCTGAGGGCAGCTGCTCACGGTGTGTGTCCGCAGGGGGCTGCACGCCGCGCGCGCGGAGCCAGGCGGCGCTGGAGCGCTGCGCGGCCCTGCTGGGCCTGGACGAGGACGACCTGCGCGGGAGCCTCACCTCGCGCGTCATGCTCACCACGGCAGGGGGCGCCAAGGGCACGGTCATCAAGTGAGTGGCGGCACCGGCGGGAGGGGCGGGGCCGGGCGTGAGGGGCCGCCCGCGCTGGGTGCGATCCGTGCCGGTGGGTGAGCACACCGGCTCAGTGGAATCCAGCTCCGTAACCAGCTGCAGGGGTGAACAGGGGTGCGGGGGTGAGGGGCCGGCCGCGCTGCCCCGCTGGGGTCGGATCCATGCCGCCCCTGCTCACCCACCGGCACAATGGAACGCAGCTCCGTAAGCAGCTGCAGGGTTTAACTGCGGTGCGCTCGCACCGAGCGCCGCTGTCTAAAGCGCTTTTTTAATGCCTCACCGAGCACAGGGGCACCCCCATGGTCGTACAGAAATCGCAGTGCTGAAGGCTAGCAGGCTTACAGCACTTCGAATAAGTAACTCCTGTGTTGTATAAAATCTGTCGTGTGTCAGTGAGTACACTGTGTGGCCAAAGAAAGTATAGCAGTCGGGCGGTTAAATCCACAGCCTGCACAGCAAATTTGATATGCTAAAAGATTTATCAGATACACTCTATCTAGGAATGTTAATGTGGTGCCTAAAGTCTTTTCAGGAGACACTTGAATCTTTCTCGTGAGGGCTGCACAATGCTCCCGTGAGTGCTGCCCTGTAATAATTAGGGCTGGGATGCTTTAATTAGGGGGCAGTATATCCACTCTGAATGTCTCAGTGATCAGTGTCCTTGTGTTTATAATTCTTCTGAAATCAAATTTCAGCACAGAAATGTGCTGCTTTTTTCTGGCTTTGGTAAACACACATTTAATCTTGACTGTTAATAATGTTTCACAAAAACATGGATAGAAAGTGTATTATTTTGTCTTTCTTCATTTTTTTTCTGAAGCTGTTATCCAGGTAACTTCCTAGGCACAGAAGCAAGATAATGGTTCCTTTCTGTATGCACATGGAGACAAATTAAGGCCAAAGAAAATGTATGGTACCAGTGATAACATTTCAAAACCATGAAATTTATGGCTCTTGCAAAACTGAGTTTTATGAAAATGACAATGCAATTACTTTTTACTTATGAAAAAACCTGTAGCTTCCGCCACAATTCTTCTCTTGCTGAGATTTTTCCTAGCACACGAGCTGTCAGGGATGCTAGCTAAATGCCTGCAACTGAATTGTGTGTTTTAACATTTAGTTTTCTATGTTGAGTATTTTCTGGAGTTCACATCAAAAACTGAATTTGGACTAAGCAATTTTGAGCACATTAAAGTAATTCTCAGGGTTCAGCTGAATGTATCAATCTTTTAATTATGGAAGCTAATGAACATTCACTATTTGGAAGAATGCAGGTGTGCTTTTTATTAACATGTGGAAACAATCAGATTGTTTTAGTGAATTGGAAATACTTTATTTACATTACACTGAATGTTTAATACATGAAACTCATAATTATCCGTATTAATGGGTTTTATTTATGTTCCTTACATATTTTGTCTTCACAATTTTTATGGAAATTTATTACATAAATTATTATAAGGGAAAAAGTTCTAATGCAGTGACAAATGATAAATAACATTGGGGGGAGCAGGAAAGGGCAATGTGTTACTCGGCATTCATTTAAAAGCTGAAGATCTAGACCTCTTAATTGTGTATTCAGTAGTCCATTTCTGGAGATTAAATTCTTCTCTCCCTGCCCAGTGTAAATTCCTCCTCTCTCTCCCCCAGCAGTTGCTAGAAATTTGGGACTTTGAGTCATTGTTGTCTTGCTGCCTTATCAGATGATACGGAGTGTTACAAGTAATTTTCCCCCTTCATTACAAGCTTAATGTATAGGAAGACATCAGTCTTGCAGGAAAAAGTGTCTCCAGTGGAAAATATTGACCGAGCTTTTACTATGTGGTCTTTTCCAGACCATGTCTAAACTGACAGCAAAATCTTTTATATATTCATCTAGGAGAAGCTTTATCAGTATTGTGGATAATAGAGTAGAAAGTTACTTATTGTACAGTACAGATGGCACTCATAGTAATTCATGGCAATATGAACATTTCGGATTTTGAAAGTCAATAACATTTTTTACTTAATTCAAGTTGGGATGCATTGCTGATCTTTCTCTGTTGACTTACTGCTTCCCTGGTTATTCTTCATCTTTCATTTGCATTTTTTAATTCTTCTCAGCTTACTACTACCCACTTTCCTTTACTGAAATTTATCTTGTGGATTTTTACATCATGAATTTTTTGAAAATAATTTTGTACGCTAATCTTGTTACCAAGATTTTCTGCTTTCCTAATTCAGTATTATTAGAGCCCATTTTTTGAGAATACCCTGAATTTCACATTCTTTTTAAGTGAAAGTGTTAAATAGAAGCAGAAGGGCTTTGAACGAATTGTATCCATGTCAGATTCAGATGGCACCCCACTGGAAATGCTCTCAGTGGACTGCTGATTCAGCCTCTGAGAGCAGGTTTGTTTTGGCTGTTGTACATGTAGCACCTACATAAGGCTTGTCTGTGTATGTTCCTTTTGAGAATATTTGGTGGGACATATCAAGCTAGCACCATTATGAGGCACACCATGTGATCACTCCTCAAAAGACACTGTCAAGGAAGGTTTCTTAATTTTTGTTACAGCTTTGAGTTTACTTTGGATTAAAATTGTAAAGATTTTCTGATATCAGTCAATTTATCCTGACAAACCTGTAGCGTTATTAGCATTGTGTATTTTCAAAAGTCTGCAAACACAAGGAGCTATGTTTTCATGCCAGTAGATCTTATTTTTCCAGTGTTTTATTTTGAGGGTATCAAAAATGAGTTCAGCAGACTCCTTACAACATGTCAAGGATTAATGCATTAAGCCTCTTTTGCTAGCATTTTTTAAACTTGTGCATCTAAAAGCAGACATGCTCTAATAAATACACCGATGTCATCTCACATGGCTTACTGCATGTAAAAGTGGATTGGACTGTTTTACGTATTCGTTACATAGACACAATTTTTTCCATGGTAGTGTCGTTTAGAAACTACTTGGCTGCTATCACTATTAGAGTTTTGACAAGTACGTTGTTTTTTTTGTTCCAGCAACCCAAAGAGCTGGTCATTTCTCTCTCTTTCTTAGGGACCTTTTGTGTGCAAGTAGATCATGTGAGTCCTAATAGGTCACAGTGAATAAATAGCTCGGCTGAAATCACTGTGCTCAGAGTATAACAAAGGCTTTGTTCTGCTGGGCACAGTGGAGCCAACAAGGAACAGTAGGAGGGTGATGCTAAGTGCAACTGCTCTGGATTTTATTAAATAATCATGTGCAGTGAACTGCCTGGGGGACTTGACAGCTGCACTACATCTATCTATCCTTGTCTCCCAAAACCCCATAATAATTACCTTGCTGGATGATGTTTTTGCCATCCATGTGAAGTGTATTTACAGAGAGAAATAATGTGTTAGGATTCAAAATCTGGTGCTTCTCTTAGACTGTAAATGTGCTACTGTGCTTTTCTCTTGCTCAGTTTCTTATTTGCAAGAGAACTCACAGAGGACTCCATCATCACAAACTAAATTATTTTACAATGTGAAAAAAATTAACTTGCATCATTCCAGGTCCTTCAGCTTCTTTTGCAGTACATTTTCTACCAAAATGCATTTTTTTTAGTGATGCTACTGAAGTGTCCATTGGAAAAACTTTTTCAAAGAATACTTTTCTACATTATTTTGAACTTTAGCTTTTTTCAAATTACAAATGTGCTGCTTAAATTCTTTAATTATGTGGAGTATTTAACTAGGTAGGGTTACTTAATCCAGGCTACTTTATTTATGAACCAATAACCATATTGGATGACAGTAATTGATGGATATTGCTTCACCTGCTCTCTCCCTCAGTTGTTGTCAATCATGGGCAAATTATACATGTTTTTAATTAAAGGTAATTTGTTCTGGAATATATTTGGGAACTAAATCTGCCCCATCCATGCTTTCCCCTAGGTCTCAAACTCTAGATCATTGGTAACCTTGCTGAAGAAATTGGCACGAAGACCAAACAAGGGTTTTTCTTGCAGCCTTGCCAACGTGCTTAGAATTTGGCAATTTTTTTCTCTATTCCATTTAATTAGCTGATAAATTCAGGAGAGAGAAAGAAGGTAAAATGGAGGAAGGAGAATTTATCTTTTCCTGTTCAGGCAAGAAACAAGAGAAAGAAAGAGATTCATTGTCTTTGTGCAGACCAAAGAAAGGAAGAGCTGAGGGAAAGCAAGTTCAATGAGAAGAAAGCGACTTGTTCTGAACATCAGTTCTGTGATGGGGCTCTTGTGCATCTACTGTCTCAGGGCATTTTCAGCATTGTTTAGTGGTTATGAACTTTCAGTTGTGCAAAATTAATTGCAGGGTTAAATTTTCTTTCCATGTGTGTTTGCTGCATATATGAAATTTAACAACAAGGGTTTGTGCAGTCTTTAGAATTGCACTTTAACAGTGGCAGAACTTGCTATTTTGAACACTAAGACCACTTTGTAAATACACGCTCTAGCAGTACAACTGTTTGTCATGTTGTTTTAAAAAGTAAGTGAAAAACATAAATGATTTTCATGTGTTGTATTATGTAAAAGGTCTGCAGCTGACAGGAATTAGTATTCTGATCTCTTAAACGTATCAGAACAAAATGCAAAGGTACCTTCCTTCTATTTATAAGCTGAGATTTCTGTCAGTACTCATTACCTTAAGATAAGATAGATACTTAGTGGAAGACAAGATTGTGTGTTAAAGCTAATTACTATCAAATGTAATGTAGCTGCAAGTGTCCTTTGGGAATGGAGACTCTGGTTCTTTGCCTTACCAGTCACAGTAGAAAGTGATCTCCATCACTGTCATGATTCTGCATCAGAAGTATTATCCTTGAGGAGATAAAAAAATAGTAATTATTAGTTAGCTTAGTGCTTATGAATTCTGGGAGGTGAAGGAAATTATGCAATATGGCTAAGCTGTTGTGGTCTAACTCCAAGGGGCAACTCAGCCCTCTGCCAGTGGAAGGGAAGGGAAAAGGGGAAGAGTAAAAACGAGAAAACACATGGGTTTTTGATAAAGACAGTTTAAAAAGTAAAGCAAATGCTACAAGTGCAAGCAATGCAAAACCAGGAATTCACTCTCCACTTTCTGTTGGAAGGTCAGTGTTCAGCTCCCCAGGATAGCAGGCTTCATCAAGCATGGTTACTTAGGAAGACGAAATTTTAAACTCATAGAATCATTCCTCTTTCCCTCTTCTTCCTTCAGCTTTTATTGCTGAGCATGATGCCATATGATAGGGTATGTCCCTTTGGTCAGTTGGGGTCAGCTGTCTCAGCTGTGTCCCCTCTCAGCTTCTTGTTCACCCTCAGCCTCCTCACTAGTGTGATGGGGTGAGGAGCAGAAAAGGTGTCAGAGCAAAAACTGAACTACAGGCTTTATTCTAACATAACAAATCATAAGTAAATAGTTGAAATATTTTTCAATGGTGATGTATATGGTGATGTATATATTTTAAATATCTTTCTCTGGAAACTGTCCATAGAGTTTCTAATTATCTAATAAACAATTATGAAAGTGTCTGAATCTCATTTCCACTGATGGTAGCAAAACGTTATTGTTTTTTACAGGTAAGATAGTCTAACAAGGCAAGGTTGTTTCCTGCCTTGGCCTAGAGATTGGGGGTGGGGGGGGGTAGGTCCTAATTTATGGCATTGGAAAGGCTGTTTTTAAGTTTAGAGTCTAATCTCAGCATTTTTCAGTAAGGAATTCTGAAAAATAAGATCTGTATCTTGTTTTTTAGGGTACCGTTGAAAGTGGAACAAGCAAACAATGCTCGTGATGCCTTGGCTAAAACCGTGTATAGTCATCTGTTTGATCATGTAGTGAAAAGGGTAAACCAGTGTTTTCCATTTGAAACTTCTTCTTTCTTCATTGGAGTTCTAGATATAGCTGGTTTTGGTAAGTATACCTCAAATAATTTCTAGTTGCCGCATTTTCCCACCAAAGATTCAATAACAAATTTTGTAATGAAGAGTGGAAGGGTTTTCTTTTTGTACTTGATGGTTCTTGTAAAGGTTTTGCTGTCTTTGACTCACTGAAAATTCAAAACAGGGCATGTTTTGTGATGTGCTCTAGTCCTGCCATGCTTGTCCAGGGGAACAGCCTTTGGTTTTCAGGTCTTTAGAATTTTGATATCTACTGCCAGCCTGTTGTAGCATGGATGCATGAGGGTGTATTGGTACAATTTCACTGTCTGGTAGCATCTTGATTTGGTTTGCTGCCAACTGTCTGTCATTTATCTTAGAAATATTATCTGCTGCAGTATTTTTAGATGGCTTGTGTACAACTTGGAAATCTGTAAAAGATTTCATTTTGCTGAAAGAAATGGCTATGGATCTGAACACATCTTTAAATATTAGCATTGCGAAGCTTCTCTTATTTACTATTTAAGTTACATTCTTGGAACACTGTTTTATCTTAAAAGTTTAACTTCTGTCTTTCAGAGTACTTTGAACACAACAGTTTTGAACAATTCTGTATAAACTACTGTAATGAAAAACTGCAGCAATTTTTTAATGAAAGAATTCTGAAAGAGGTATGATATATTTAATGTTATATTTGAGGATTTGTTTTTTTACTGTTCTATTTGAGGAATTGTTTTTCCTGAAATGATGCTTTAAGAAGCACTGCTTTTCATAAGATTATACATTGTGTTTGAAAAAAAAAATCAGTTGATATACTATTTCCATATTATGTGACATCTTGTTGTGTCAGAAAAGAATGTGGATTTTTGAAAACCAGCAATGAGGTATTCAGAGATTGGATAATACCTGATTCACTAATACCTGATGAAAATATTGAATTGAACAGGCTTATCATTACGGTGTTAAAGTTGGAAAATATTTAGCTGTGTAAGGAAATTCTCAAATGTGTGTTGATTCATGCTATATTTTTTTTAAATTGCTTCATGTTTATTAGAAAAAATAATTTTTTTTCTTGTTTTTTTTTCAGTTAAAAAAAAATTAAGTGTGGTGTTTTCTCTTTTCAATTACTTTTTTTTATTTTTTTTGCAATTTCAGGAGCAAGAACTTTACCAGAAAGAAGGCCTGGGTGTTAATGAAGTTCGTTATGTAGATAATCAGGACTGTATAGGTATGTACTTCTTGAATTGTCAAGCTTTTTGTTACTGTCATGTGGAAAAAAGCTTCAAGCAGAAGAGGTGAAATATGCATGGCACTAGTAATTATATGGTTTTATATATAGCCTCATTCAATTCACAATTGTAAGAGTTCATAGGCATTTCTGCAGTACAAGCATTAGCAATTTCATCCTTTCCACAGGAAAAAGTTTGTAGTAAAAATTCCTCTTAAAAGAGCAGTTTCATAGAGAATGGAAAAAAAGTTGCAAAACTGTGAGTTTGTGTCTAATAGTTTCAAGAATATGAATTTCTGTGTCAGCTTTCAAAGGCTTTGGAGTATGTGTGTGAGAGGTCAAGGCAATTCAGTTGTTAAAAGTTGTGAAACCACCACTGTATGCTCAATTCTGGTCTGCCTTTCCTAAAACAAATTTTTACTTCTCACTGGATCATGTTATCAAATGGAAATATTAACCTTTTAGTTTTGACGTGTGGTGAAATGTGGATGAAAAGCTTAAAAATCTCCCCCAGCAATTGAAGCTAGACCTAGGATCATACTGTAAGAAGACTTAGGCACTTTTTGGATGACTAATTTCAGCTTGAGACTAAGAGTTAGAATTAGACAATCGGTTCCTGATTTTTTCCCCCATGTTCCAGAAGAGTTAGAACTTCTAGATTTGATGGATATCCTATACATTCCTATTAACATACATAGAATTGATTTGCAATGACTTCTTGTATTTTATTTAATGGCTTTCCATAGGTACTTTTGTAGAGAATCAGTCAGCATTTAGGTGTGTAATGTTCAGTGGTGATACAAGTTGATATATTCAATTTCCATAAATATATGGGGTTTTTTATCAACAGATTTGATTGAAGCAAAATTAATAGGTGTACTGGATATTTTGGATGAAGAAAATCGTCTTCCCCAACCAAGTGACCAGCATTTTACTTCAGTTGTGCATCAAAAACACAAGGACCATTTCAGGCTCTCAGTAGGTTTATTTTTGTTGTCTGTCTTGTTTTAATGAAACAGTTCTTGGAACAGTTGATAGTAACACTTCAATTTAATGAAAATCTTTCATAAGAAATCTCATACCACCCAGTCTGCACAGTCTGTACTTCTTTTTTAAAGACAAGTTTGGTTATTAGATTTGATGAAAAGTTCATTGAAGGCTTCAAGCAATTCTAATATCCTGCTGAAAATAAAGCCATATTCTTGACTTGCATTTGAAGTTTTTTAACATGTAAAACATCAAAAAGAAGTAAAAACACATTTTAATTTAGGTTTGTTTCATATCAATGAGTTATTTTGTTGTTATTTTAAAAAATTTCTTGCTTTGGAAAGCATTTGACTCATGTCTAGTGTCTAGCTAGCACTTCAGAGAGGAATATAGGAATCATACTAGGAAAATTTTTTTTGTTGCTTATTTTTTAACATGTAGCACTGTCTGGAAGATTAAGGCAAATTGTTGCAATTTATATCCATGAATTGTGTTGAAATAAGAAAAACTGCTGAAAAAATGTGAGCAAAGGAAGCCATCATTTATATAATCCATTTACCAAAATTGTCATCCATTTACCTTGTGTTAAGTTTCCACTTAGTCCTGCTTGCCTCAGTTGGTGTGCAATGAAACATTCTGATGGTATGTGTATGATCAGCTGGGTGCTTGCCTCTAAAGATATACCGTTTAAAGCCATATCTTGAGCTTCCATCTAATCCTATTCATATAACAGGGTTATTCATCAGCTGTCAAATTCATGATAAAGAAAATGTTGATTAAAGGCAAAACCGAAATCAACTGGCTGGTATTAGCAATCCTGGTGACTTGTATTTTGAATGCAATGTATTTAAGAGTGTGGAAGAGTTTGAAATTAGGTTTTTAGAACATCATGGTTTGGACAGGAATGGTAATGAACAGCACAATTGTATTGACAGGAAATGTGATTTTTAACACTTAGTAGTCCTGGCAGATCAAGATGGTGTTCTAAGAATAAACTTTTTTTAGTTTCCATTGCAATTCTTCTTTGTAATTCATTTTCTTAATTCCAGATTCCTAGAAAGTCTAAATTGGCTGTTCACAGAAATATCAGAGATGATGAAGGCTTCATTATCAGACACTTTGCAGGAGCCGTATGCTACGAGACGGTAATTTTGTCTATGGAACACTATGTTTATTGTGTTTTATAGAACATTTATATTTTTTCAGTGCATATAGCTTAAATGACAAAATTTCTTGTGATCAGAAGTTCAAACATTGGTATGCCTTAAGTTTGAAACTAATTTTCTGCGTATTTCACAGAATTGACAGTTTCTTTTAACTTTTCAGGATACAGCCTCAGCCCATTTTAATGACATGTGTTTTGTGTAAAAGTTTCATATCTATAGGTAATGGTGTCAGTATTGAATATATTGATTCGCAACCTGCATTCAATACTGCAAATTTTGTGTCAAAAGATATTTACATCCTGGGGAGAAGAATAAACTATGTGATATAAAAGTATTGTTAGTGAATGTATTCTTGCTGATTTTTGAATTAAGTATGTAACTATGTTTCCTTTAGTTTTCTAATTACACTGAAGTAACTTGGACAGTAAAACAAATGTGCTTTTATCTCTTGGGTTGTCTTTTCAGATGCAATTTGTGGAAAAAAACAATGATGCTTTGCACATGTCTCTTCAATCTCTTATATGTGAATCCAAGGACAAGTTTGTTCGACAGTTGTTTGAGGCCAACACTAACAACAACAAGGATCCCAAACAAAAAGCTGGGAAACTCAGTTTCATCAGCGTGGGTAACAAATTCAAGGTAAAATCATATAGTAAAGAGTCCTAATTTCTTATAATATATGCCAGTTTTATGTTACTTGAATTGATGGAACCTAAGGTTGGGAGAACTAGCAGTAACTTGAGATTCAGAAGAAAATTTGGTTAAATAGATGGTTTTCTTCTGTTGAGTGATAAGAAACATTGTAAGATACATGTTATGCTTTTCTGTCAAAAGTATCTTCCATAGCAGACCTTACAGAGATTATACATTGATTTTGGGGTCAGAATCTTTCAAAGTCACATAGAAGTCTTTATTCGAAAGGTTTTGAGATTTAAATTGGGATTCCGTGGTCTTGAAAATGTTCTAGATGTGACAAAATCTGTTCTTCCATCCTATTGTAATTATACCTTCTAGGAGATGTACTGATTCCCTACAGAGAGTTGGCCAAACTCTCAAAATTCAGTACCTAACCTAACCTTAGTTTTTCCTTTTCTGAAATATATACTTAATCATGGCTTACACAGGAAGATATTCATTGTGCTGAATGTTTCCTTTCTCAATACCTGAATCTGATGCTTCTCCTCATTTTCTCCTTTCTTCTGATGTTATAAAGCTGACCTTCAAACCTTGTCTTCTCCAAATGTTTTCTGCATCCTTTTCTCATACAGCAGTTTTATTTTAGCTGGACTATTCCAGCTCAGGATGGCTAGAAAGAGAACAATAGGGGCATTAAGAGATGAAAAGCAGGCACATCGTGGGCTGCAGGTAAATTTTTCAGTCTCATGGATTTACAGTTGGTAGAGCTGCAGCAATTTCAGCAAGAGCTCTTTTCAACACATCTGGGCCAGATCCAATGAAGGATTTGTATGCCTTCAAGTCAAGTGCTGAAACAGTTTTGGTGTACTGTCTTACCTAGGGCCACCAAAAACCCACCTCATATTCCTAGCTAGACTCCTTACACAGTCCCTGGGGAATGCAAGTATGTTAGATAATCCAATAAACCTGCACATAGAGTGAGACACTGCCAGTAGCAGAAGAGGGTTTCTGTATTTCTGCTCCATATCAAGGTTAAGTACTGGATCAGGACTGCAGGATAAATTCCTTCTTGCATAATCATATTTTGTGGCTAGCATTTGGAACTGTTCTCTAAAGATGAAGGAGCTGAAGGAACAGGAAGTATATGGTAGCAGCACTCTTGCTTTTTATAGCAATAGTATTCTGCTTCAAGTCTATACTGTATTCAGTGTTCTGTGGCTGTTTTATTTCCTGAGCACCCAGATATTGGTCAGTCTGACTAATGGTGTTCTCATTACACCCTTCTGGAGTTGTTTGGTTAGGTAGCCAGAAATAAAATTTTTATGGGGCCAGGAAGAGTAGAATACAGAGCCTGACTTGTAAGGTAGTGGTTTTGGCATTTAGCTTGGAACTGGGCAGACTGCTCTCTTGAGTTTTACTGTGATGATTCTTTTTAACTGCTTCCTGTTCTCTAGCGGTTGTTGAATTAAAGTGCAGCAATTGGTTTAATATAAAATACATGATCGTCTGGTAGTCTGAAAAGTTGCATACAGATAAGCTGTGTCCTGAGCATGCCTGAGCATGCCCTGCAGCCATGAGTATGCTGTAAATGAAGCTAGGATCCATGATTTTTTAAAACTGTATTTTTAAAATGAAATCAACTGGGGGATCTTTTGAGACAATTTCCTCTTCCTTCCATCTGTATTTTCAATTTCTCTCAGGTTTGGCACCCCACCTTCAGGTGATGTGGTCTTGTGCATTATACCACTGCCCACAGAGGGGTGAATTAAAAGGGAGGCATTTTTAAAGTGAAGCAGAAGCTTAGTGGGGAACACTTTTGGATTTCCTTTTGGAACTTTGGTATTCACCTCTCCACCTAAAACACAACTAATGTCCTCTTTGGATCTGGCCCTTCAATTCTTTCAATGTTTTCAAGTTTCATGGCATTTTGAATGTATGTGTTACTTCCAATAATTCATTTAGTGTTACCTTCCCAGACACAGCATGTGATGCTGATGAACACTAATAGCCTTGAAAATTTCACTTCAGATGACATCAAAATAAGGTCTTTTATCTTACTAGATATTTCATCTCTTTAAGAATAGGAATTCTTAGTGCATTAATTTGTAAGTCAGTCTTCTGAACTATTGAAATCATAACTTCTTCTAATTATATAAATTATTAGATGATGTTGCAGGGACTTCTCTTTATTAAATCCTTCACACGTCCCTTCCTTATAACTAATTAAAATTAATTCTCATTAATCAGTTGAGAAAATAATGATTAATTTATCATCGGATCTGTTCAAGGTTTGATGATGAATTAAATTGTGACAATTCAAAGAGCAGTAGCTTTAGCAATATGCTTTACTTGTATACACATTTTGTTGGAGAAATTCACCTGAGAATGTCTCTGGCTTATTTCTTGTCAAATCACAGAGTATAAGGACGGGGTATTTTTCCTCAAGCAAAAGTGTATTTTGTTGATGGAAATGAGCCTGTCTCTTGCAAACTTATGTGTCTCTGACTTAAGAAAACATAATTATTATAATCAAGGTGAGATATAAAGAGTGTGTGTAAGTCAGAACTGAGCAAGAGGTTATTAGTGTTTGTCATGCTTCTTGTGGCACTCTTCCTAACCATATCCATGTTAAGTTAAAAAAATCCCAAACCAATTTTATCTACCAGAGGGACAACTGGCAGCTGTAGGTGATGCACACTACCCATGCAAATCTTGTTTCTTGGATTCAAGGTAATTGAAAGATCTGGCTAAAAAAAATATAGTCAAAAGTCAGATTCTTTGAATTTTGCTTCTAGTGCTGAACATGAATATGTTAGGACATACTGAATTTTGTATTGCTGCAGTCTATATACTTAAAATTTCTAATAAATTAGAAAGGCTGGCCCAGCAGTAATTCATCTGGCAAAACAGGCACACCTCTAAAGTAAAAATATTGGTATTTTTCTGATGTGTTTTTGTAATATTTTAAGTCCCTACCAATTACTTTCAATAGCAACTATAAACTGTTTTCTCTGATAGCTTTAAGTCTCTTGTTATTCTGAAGACTTGATTCCAAATAATAGTAGTATTGAAGTCTTTTCTAATCACAGTATATTTAAATGCAACTTCAGCAAATGTAATTTTAAAATTGTAGTTTTTTGTCATCAATAGAGAATTAAAAAGTTGGAAATTTGGAAATAAAAATGGATTGTTGCAGGTAAATATTGACATAACTTAAAACCCAGAAGAAAAGCCTGGGAATATATTTTGTGTTAATTATGTAACACAAAAATAATGCTTGTTATGGATTAAATTTGGGATTTCAAAAATTTTCAGTGTGTTTTTAAAAAATGATTGCTGATTGGTCTAATTTTTTTAATATAATTTTATTACATAGTCATTATTTTTTATTTTCCCAAATGGACATGCATGTTTTTTTTTTTTGATAACTGTGTTGTAATAAGTGACTAGTCCATGTAGTATTGTTTTACAATTAAATACAAGCAATTTCCTCAGGGCCATTCATGCACACTTGCCTGATTTTGTCTATTAAAATTGGTGAATGTTTGGTTTATCAGTTCTGTCTCACTAACAATGAACATGCATGCAGTAATGCTGTACCTCTGTTTGGTGTGTATTTTTCTGTATATGCCATGGTAAGGCTCTTGAAGTACCTGTTTTCTTTTACAGACTCAGCTAAATTTGCTCCTTGAGAAGCTTCACAGTACTGTAAGTATATATACAGGTGAAGGTTCACAGTTTTCTGACGTAAGGCAAAATAGATAATCTCAATATTAGGGCTTACAGTAAATGTGATTAGTAATTGCTTTAGAGTTTGCAGCTCCATGGCACTTTGGGAACATCTTCCTGTGCATGTAATGGTTATTTATTTACTGGACAAAGGAAAACCCACCACCTTCAAAAAGGTTGTAGAATGAAAGTTAAAAAATCTGTGAATGTGAAATCTGTCTGTGCTGCAATCTCCTTTTTTTGTCACTTTTACTACTTTCTGTGCATTGGTTATCATTGATAACTAATTTCCAGAAAATTTAGAAATGTTTCTTAGAAGTAAGGTATTTAAGAAGTAATTTATTATTAATTATTGTTTTAATGTTCCATAAAGTCATTCAAAATTTATTTTTTCATTTTGCTTTTTTTGATAGGCTGTAAATGCATAGGTGGTCAAAGAAACTAAGTCCCCTAATGAATATTTGTTAATTTGGCTGATGTAATTAGATAGTTTGTGAAATTCTCCATGTACAACATGCCATTTTATTTTAGAATTTGGAGTTGTAGGAACACAGTGTTGTTTCTCTTGACCACATGTTCTAACACATTACGGATATTAGGTTATGCTCTGTCAAAAAAAAAGAGTAGAAAATCAAGGGAAAAAAAGCAGTGAGGTGCTTGGAGTATAGCCAGCATATAAGATTTTACTGTAGTCACAAGGCCGGTCTGAAGGGTGATCTATTTTACCCAGCACATTCTGGAACTGAAATACAGTCCAGGGAAAAAAAGTATGTGGCCAGGCTTGCTGTACTCTTGAGTTTAGCTAACCCATGATTGAGGAGATACTGTTAATGTAGAGCTCCCTTCCAGCTCCCTTCCTTTCCAGCTGAGAGATGGAAAAAGAGAGAATATTCTACAAACTGGGATTAATACTACATTTTCTCAGTCCCAATTTTGTTTTAGTATATTCAAAATTATCATTTGTAGTCACCTGTTACAGGAAAATCTGAATAATTGGATGGTGCTTGGCAAAATGTTATCCTTGATGAATGTGAAATGATCAGAGAGAGCAGTGGTCAAAACCATACCTCACATGGTCATAACAGAGGAGCAGACTGGAACAACATCAGGGAAGGGAGACTGAAGCTGTGAGCCAAAAGAAGTTGTAAAAAGTAAAAGTTAAGGAAGGTCAGGTTCATCTGGCATGATTCTGATGTCAGGAATCTGGTAGCCTGTTTGCTGATGTGTACTCTGGGGCATTTTAGTGTTGTGACTGTGGAAGATATTGAGGGTAGTAGGATCTAGAGTCATAAATCATAGATTGTATACATGTTAAGGAGAATAGTTGAGTAAAAATTCAACAGAATTGAGGATCCAATTAATAGCTTGAGCATGGAAATTAGTTACATCAAGATCAAGGTTACAGTGCAAAACTGATATATGACAGAAAAAGAATGGGGCTTGGACTTGATTATCTTTAAGGCCCATTCCAACCCCTTAACATTCTATGATTTTATGATATCGTCAGCATTTCTCTTTTACAATACTATTGTTTTGTATCTTTTTCTTCTCCCCACCCATAAGTCTTAAATCATAAACTGTTATTTTATAAATTTTAAAAATCTGTGTTTTTGCTAACTTCTTGCTTTGGTCATAGGGGTCGAGCTTTATTCGCTGTATCAAACCTAATCTAAAGATGACAAGTCACCACTTTGAAGGAGGACAGATCCTCTCTCAGCTTCAGTGTTCAGGTAATGTCAGTGTTCTGGTATTCTTCCCTTTGATTTTTACTGTGGTGATTACATATTACCCTAAGTTTGAAATATGTGGGATGAAAGCAGTGTTTCTTTGCTGTTTTCTAGAAGGTAGGTTATTTATGCCTTATAAACAGCTATTTAGATTTTTAGTAATGTAGCATTTATTTTAGAAGTAATTCATCTTAGGTGTTAGGACTCTTCTTGCAAAGAAGAGTTGCTCACAGTATTAATAGGGCACCAGTTCAGACTGGAACAATAGAGTTTTAAATTTCTGTGGCAGTTGAAGTGTTAGAAACTCCTGTGTGCATTTAGAGGCAGTCAGTGTTAGCTGAGATATCTAATAATTCAAGCACACCAGTGTTCTTTTATTTTATAGATACTATGATCGAGTTTAATTATACAGGTTTACTTTCTCAAAAGTTTCTTTTTATCCCTATTAATTTGATTTGGAGCTGAACATCTAACATGGATGAAATGCTGCATCTTTGTTATTCTTGAAATGCTATATGCTTTCCAAATTTACAGCTTTATTTGCTCATGCCCCACTCATCTTTTTGAAAAACAAAGACAGTATAAACAAATTAAATTTCTATTGAAAGCAAGTATGCAGAAGATTGAGTTTTGCAGCAGCAACCACACGTTAAAGTCCAACTTGAAAACTTACCTGCAGCCTCTGTGGATAGGGTTGTGTAAAGTCGTGGGTAAAAACTGGTATGGCCTGTGCTGCTGAAGTAATTTGAATCTTACTGACAGTGTCTGGGCTTTACTGATGTCCTTGTTGCAGCCAAAATGTAGTAACATTATTCAGGACATTGGAGTTACATCTTAGCAGCTGATACTTTGTATTTCAAGTGTACTAAATGTTCTAGCACGGCTTATGTATTTGAGGTTGTATCTGCCCCACATCTCACAAATACCATTCACATGATAAAAATAAAAGCCTGGGCATTATTTGGTGTTTGTGTATGGAGTTCGGTTTTTTTTTCCTTCCCTTTAAAAATGAAAATGTCAAATCTACTGAAAAAGAAAAAAGGTTTTAGAAGAAATATTAGAAGAAAAATCCTATGGATGATTGAGTGTTACTTAGCCCTCAAATAGGGAGAAAACTTTATGTGCTTTTCTTATGTGTTCAGTATTAACTTTTTGTGACTGATCACATAATCAAAAAGTGCTACAGGCTTGATCAAATCCCAGCTGAACTTTGTGCTTTAGTCTCTGAACAATGTCTCTAAGACATTTGTTGTTATATCTTTATGATATAAAACCCATGTTGTCTTATATCATAAACCTATTGGTTATCATAAAATTCACTGCTTAATTTGCATATTACTGATCCCAGCTTTTGTGTATGTGTCTCTGAATTTAGGGATGGTGTCAGTTCTGGATTTGATGCAAGGTGGTTTCCCATCACGAGCTTCATTTCATGAACTATACAATATGTACAAGAAATACTTGCCTGAAAAATTGGCTCGACTGGACCCTAGGCTTTTTTGCAAAGTAAGAAAATAATTCTTGTGTATTGTCCAGTAGAGAAAATATATTGTGATGTTCACTTTTGTGTTTATTTGAAGGAGGCAGAATATAATCCTTTATGTTTTCTGTGTTTCAGGCCCTATTTAAAGCCCTGGGACTGAATGAAAATGATTACAAATTCGGACTAACCAAGGTGTTTTTTAGGCCCGGCAAGGTAATCTTTTTCTTGGAGTTCATGATTATGATTCTTAGAATAATTTCAGTTAGAAAGGACATTTGAAAGTGACATTGTTTAACACATTGACAAAAGTGCGGCCAACCTAAATAAGGTTGCCCAGGATTTGTATAAATAATTTTGTTCCTTTTCTTTGAATAAACCACAAAATTTGTACGGATACAATTGGGTTTATAATCTTGTTGCTGATGCTACAGTATTTCTAATGCAATGTTTGTTTTCCAAGAATTATGTTGACTATTAAAAAGAGGAAGTCACAGCCAAGAAGTATTTTCTAGTAAAATCTGTTTATAACTGAAATCTCTTCCTGTGATTCTGAGCATTGCTGCTTCTATTCAGAGTAAGGAGATGAAGTTGAGAGCTGTTATGATGAGAAAGGAAAATTATTGTAATCCCAGAAGAATGCTCTTCCTCTCCTATAATTACTGAAAAGCAAGTGCAGGATTTTCAGAAAATCTTGCCTGCAATGGGAAGCTTATACAAAGGTTAAAAATTGAGAAGTGCTTTCAGCTTTTATTTTTTTCCACAGATATATAATTAGATTACATCTACTTATATTGAAGTTGTGAAACGCCAGAGTTCATTTCCAGGATGTAGAGAAACAATTGATTTTTAAAAATTTTGACAATAAATATTTTTGGTGATTAGTAAATGGTTATATTATTCAAAAGGCCAAGTGTTGGACATCCACAAAACAAACATATAAAAAATCTGCACTTGTAATTTCTCTTTTCATTAAACAATAAAGTGTAATAAAATTTATCTGCTGACTTTAGTTGAAAGCTGATATAATAACATACAGTTTATGTTAAAAATTTTAATTCAGCATGATCTCAAATAATAATTTCTAACACTCTCTGTCCTCATAATAAGTAAAACTTGTTTTAATTATCATTTAGTTTGCAGAGTTTGATCAGATAATGAAGTCTGATCCGGATCACTTAGCAGAGCTGGTTAAACGAGTGAATCGCTGGCTTATCTGCAGTCGTTGGAAAAAAGTTCAATGGTGTTCTCTCTCGGTGATTAAATGTATGTGTTTTGTGTTTTATTAACTCAAAATGTTTGTTAAAATACAGCAAAGCAATTCTTAGCACCTTGAAACGTGGCCGAGGACATGTATAGCAGATGGTTACAACTGAAGTCTGAGTAATTGATTTTAAGATTGTTGGGATTTTTCTTGAAGTTTACTGTGCAGAGTAGGAATAAGGTGGCATGGAAGAGAGATTGGCACTTGTGGTGTGCTTCAGAAAAGCTGTCTGGGATATGGGGAAGTGTCTGATGCAGAATGTCTGCAATCTCTAATAACAATGGAGGGTGAAAACTGCATTAGAATGGGGAAGAAAAGCATAAAGGCCTTATGCCACATGGCTGTGCATTTGGGCCAGCACAGTCTGTTGCTGATTGATTATTATTTGTTGCTTTTTATAGTGAAGCAAATAGAATTTCTGGATTCTTATGAGATTTCAAGCATCAGAGATTGTAACACTAAAATCTTGGTTTTGACCTAGACATTTATGTTATTTAGTCTATTTTTTTCAGAAAGACAGGACAGAAAGTATGTCACCATGTGTAAAAAATAGAAACACAGGGAAATAATATGGATTATTATTTCTTTGTGGTATTTTATGGGAACTTTAAACCTAATTTTATTCCTGGTACAAAGTTGAAACATATAAACAAGAAGTAGAGTACATCTTTGTGACCACCTAAGTCCAATAAATGAACATTAAATATCACTGTGTTTACAAACCGTGTCTTAAAGGCAGTCTGGATGCACAGGCATCTACATTTTCTCTAGTAAATCTGTAAAAACTCATTTATGGTTGCACTTATAAAATACTCAGCACACATGCATGTGCCAATGCCTTGATTCTGTTTAACTTGCCTCCTGGTCTCAATCATTTAGTTAGAGTCTTTAGATGAAGACTGTATTAGAACAAAAGCTAGAGCTTTTGTTCTGTGGGTTTTTTTTTCATTCCAGTATTGCACAGAAATGCTCAGTGTGTTGCAGCCACTTTATTATCTCTAGCAGATACTGGATTACTCTTCAACACAGGACTAAGACTTCAAGCTGAGTGTTTCCTGCTTGCTAGAGCCTGTGACTTTTAACAAAATTTACTGGTATCTGTGAATCTGGAGGGGTGTGTGAGTGTGCACACGTTTCATTGTTCCTGTTGGATTTGGGTGGGAAGCTGTTTCTTCAATGTTGTGGTTCCAATATAGAAAAAGCTCTCAAGCACACATAGTCTGCATACAGTTGTGAGACATCAAATGTGTAAGGAAGATAGAAGTTGTATTAAACTGTATAAAACATTAAGATTCTATCTTCTGTGTGCTTACAGTGAAAAATAAGATAAAATATCGAGCCAGTGCCTGCATTAAAATACAAAAGACTATTCGTATGTGGCTTTGCAAGAGAAAGCACAAACCACGGTAAGAAGATATTCCTTGTTTGAAGAAAATATGTTTTAAATTATATTTTCTAGTGACTGTAAGAAGAGGTTTACTTTATTTAACTAAATCTGTCCGAAGGCATAGAATGATGCAAAGTACAATTGAAGGAGACTGAGGAGTTCTGTGTTCCTTCACTCTTTCCCAAGGATGAATAGACTAAATCTGAGCCTTTTCTACAGATGTTTCTTTAGCTCTTTGTTCATGAAATCCTTCAGTGACAACCTTGTTTTTAGAAATTTTTTATTAAGTCTGTCTAATTTAATTTAAGCTCATTAATTGTTGTCCTTTACCCATTCACACCTTCCTTTATAGGCTCCATTTCATTTTTTCTTAGAATTAATAAATGTCTTGTCTCCTCTTGAAATTAATTCCATTATCTGATTGGAGAGAACACTGATGGAAAAACTACTTCAATAATTAAGCTCTGGTGACACCTTAATGTTCTTTGACAGAGATGCAACTCTGTTGTTGTTGTTGGCTTCTGATAAGTTCTTTTACATCCTTTGAAAGTTATGTTTCATTTTGAATCTTGGCATTTCTGACATTTTTAAAATTTTTGAGCTAGTTGGTGCTCATCTTTAATGATTTGATTTAATTTCTACTTTTGTGTGTTGATTTACAAATCCCAGTACAGTGATTTCTGTTTAGGAGATGGTCTTCAGAGTTGTAACTTCTGTGTGGGACCTTCAATAGTGGTTCTTAAAAAAAAACTCTTGATTTTTCCTGAACTCTTCCCCAGCCTTGTTTTCTCACTCCTTTGGAGTGTAATGACTGTTCATTCTGGGGTGTAATGCTGTGTAGTTGAGTTTTATCTGATTCATTCCATTATGGCTCTTTGAATAAGTAGCACTACTCAGCCTTTATCCCTTCCAGTTAAAATCCTCTACTGGATACTAATGATTTATTATTGTGGAAGCAAACAAAACAACCCAAATTAATTCTCAAAATAATAATACATTTTTCCATTTTGAGTCACTGTTTGCTAAGTAATTTTACTTACTGCTTGGAAAAGGCTCCATTGCTTAGTTACTTGATGTGATAATGTTTGAATTTCAAAAAAGAGGGTGAGTTTTGTCAGAAGGCATAACGTCTCTCCCTGTCTATTTTTTTTACATGAGTGACTAGTGGAGTTTTAAAATACCACCCTCCAAAAATTTCAATTAAGCAAATAAGCTGTCTTACCTTCACAGCATTGATGGCCTGATAAAAGTACGTACACTGAAGAAGAGACTTGATAAATTTAATGAAGTAGTAAGTGCTCTGAAGGAGGGGAAAGCAGAGACAAGCAAGCAGGTCAAGGAGTTGGAGGATTCTATTGATGCTTCAATGACCAAAATTAAGGTATGTGATAATAATGAGAGAAATTGCATCTTGGTATTGGAATATTTTAAAAGCTTCATTTAAAGGAGAAGGCCAATGCATTTTTCTTAATAGAAAATATACTTCAATATAGTGGTCTTAATTTTCAGTCATTGGGTAATTCCTGTTTAAAATTATTTGTAAATATGACTGAAGTGAATCCTGAAAATAGGTGCACATTTCTAGACTTTGGTATCTCCATGTCAAAATTGGCACTGAAGGTTTTAAAGAAAAAATGCATGTTGATAATATGAGACAAGTGTTTCAATAATTTGTTTGTTGCTTTCATTATTGGAATACCAATTACCATTATTACCATTATCAGAATACCAATTAACATTACCAATATTTTAACTTAATAAGGACTGAAACAAGGCATTTATCACACAATAAAGACATTTATTATGGTGTAAAGACATTTGCAGTTATGAGGTTTTTCAGACTTGGTAGTAAAAGAATTCAGCTTGCTGATTATGTTTCATGTCTGTAGTCCTCTCTTTCACTTGTGTTTTTACCACAGAAGCACAAAGACAAAATGAAAGCACACTGGCATTTATTAATGTTAGAAAAAATTTAGTTTCTTGAATTCCTGTTTCATGCAATAATCTAGCTTCCTGAGTGTACCATATTAAGACTTCTCTATTTAAAATCACTGTTGAAAAGATGGTAGAGTTAACCTGTCAACTTAGGGTTCTCTTTTCTAATAAAAATGATATAATTTGATTATCATCATGATACACTATCAGAAAAGGTCAGCACACCCACCATATTGCAGTTTATTAGTAAGATGTGAATTGTAAAATGAAATCAAATTGTACCTGTCAATAAGGTTTGAAAACGTGTCTAGCAAAGGCTATTTCTGAAGCATTTTTAACCTCTAATTTGTTACTAATAACATTTTAGAAAAAGTGAGTCACAACACAGTGCAGTATTTCTTCTGAGTGCTGGCAGAAATATTAAGAAACACTATTTTGTGCTATGACATAAAAGCAGAGCTGTAAATAACCACTAAAGAAGATAAGAATACAATTCAAAATACACATGGGAAGGCCTTAATTTCCATCCTAGCATGTTAAGAATTAATTTCTGTTGCTTAAAATGGCAAGATTTAAAATATGAAGATATGTTTTGAAAATAAATTAATTTCAGTAATAATATGGAGATGACTTTGTATGGTTTTATAGGAGAGGGGAGAGGAATGAGTCCTCAGGATTTTAGAAAGAAAGGGAAGAATGGACTTAAGCTTCCCAGCCCTGAGGTGTATATATGATTTATGTATAGTGCTCAGTGATCTCATTTCACTTAATTTTTTTTTAGTATATGCTTCAAAAGTGAAGTACAAATAAAAAAGAATTTCCCCCTTATTATTTTTGCAGACCACTATAATGACTAGAGAACAGATACAGATAGAATATGATGCTTTAGTTAAAAGCTCAGAGCAGCTTCTGAATGCACTGCAAAAGAAGAAGCAGCAAGAAGATGAAGCAGAGAGGCTACGACGCATCCAGGAGGAAATGGAAAAAGAAAGAAGGAGACGTGAAGAGGAAGACCAAAAACGAAGGAAGGAAGAACAGGAAAGACGCCTGTGAGTCTTGAATTTGAATAAGTTACAGAATGAGAAGAGAACAGAAATGGCTCTTTAATGAAGTCCTTTTTGATATACTCTCACTTAGAGAGTCACTTGGGTTGTATTCCGGGTGTTCTCTGCAGTGTTGAAGCATTTCCTTTCCCAGTGATTTATAAGGCAAGTGTCAGAAGAGCATATGGAAAAAAGGATGCAGCTGGAAATACAGATGAACTTGAAAAATTTCATTACTTACATGTAGTATCCTGTCATCAGGACTGTACTGATTTGTGGATTACCATTCAGTTTTATGAAAGAGTCTTTGTGTTTCTTACAAATATTAAAGGTATTTATTTCTTGTTCACTTGTGTCATAATAACACATTTTCATTTCCTTCTCCTCTTATGTAATAGGAAATCTGAGATTGAGGCAAAGAGAAAACAGGAAGAGGAAGAGAGAAAAAAGAGGGAAGAGGAAGAAAAGCGTATTCAGGTTAATGATTTAGCTGTGTGTGGCTTTGGGGCATTTCTTGTTGTTGTGGTGGTTTTGGGGTTGTGTGTTTGTTTTCTTGTATTCATGTATTATTTATAAATGTTTTTTGTAGCTTATGTTCTCCACTGAGTCTAATGGCTTCTTTCTATAAATGCATTTCTCAGAGTCATTCACCAGTGTTGCTTTATTAGGAAATATAAGGCAAATGTCATGTTTAGGGCATCCCAAGATGGATCACCTATTTCTAGTTCCCATGCAACTTCAGGTATTCTGAGTGGAGGTGCATCTTTTTTTAAAGGGTTTTAAAATTTATTTAAAAAATATGCAACATTGGAGAATCCTAGTTTAGCCTTTGAAGGTTTTCTGCATGATCCATGTCAGGCAAGTTTGGTATTTTTTTACTAAATTCATATCTCGACTTGGTCTGTGTTGTTTACTTGCTTAAGTGCAAACACTTACAGAACATTGGTAATAATGAGAGGATGCAGGACTGTCCTTGGTAGCTCCTTTGGCAACATTCATGTACACTAAATACATGCAGCTCGAACGCCACTCCTCCACCTTGATTTATGGCAATTCTTACTGATTTCATAATGAGCTCTCCTTCTGAGAGTTTGGCCCCTATATCCCTCTTTTCCTTTTTTGCTGGAGATTGCTTGGGTGACCTGGAATAGCACTCTTATGAGAAAAAGAACATTTATAATGATTGTCTTTATCAATGTTTCTTGTCTTTTGGTTTCTGAGCTGTGGATATCTGCAATGCAGAATGTGATTTATGTTTTTACTTTAAAATGCTGTGTTTGGATCCAAGAGGATACATAATCCTGTAGGGTGCTTCATTCTCCCACATACAGTTAATTTCTCATTGTCTTTCCTCCTGGTAGTTTGTTTTATCAGCTAATCTAAGATGAGATTTATAGGGTAAAGTCACTGGTGTCACTGTACTGTTTTTAGTGTTTTAGTGGTGCAACTTCACAATGATGAGTGGGGGGCAGCTTTGTTTCCTTTGTTAATTCTTGGGCATGCTAAAACTTGGTGCATGTGCCTTTTGAAGGTATGAATTGGATGGTCCTGTTTTATTTACTGTGTGTGCAAGGCTTTTTGTGGAGTAATGATGGTAAACTGCTGCTGCTGTTTGGCTCTGCTGAGGCAGTATATTTGAATTGCTCCTGCACTGCACTAAGTTGGAAGTTTTACCATTTGCTTAAATTCAAAGTTAGATCAGTTCCATAGAGAATACCAGTGTCTGTCTTAATGCCTTTTCAAAATGAATTACAGACCTGTATCCAAAGTGCTGCCTATTGCAAAGTCCTGTGATGCCAAGAGCAGAATATCAAGGAAGTATTGTGTTAGTGCTATGGAGGAGTAGCCATAGTCTCTGTTTCATTTGAGTTTTAATAAACTGAACACTAATTTTTATAATACAGAACAAAATACTTCATATATTTAAAAAAAAGAAATAATAACTACTTGTCACTTTATAAAAAAAGGTAATATAAGTGGTACACAATATTTGATAAACTATATGAAAACCAATATTCAGTTTGTAAGTGCTTCATTTTTCTTGGGTTAAACTAAATACTAATGCTGTTAATTTTTCAGTTCTGTAAACTTGTACATGTTTTCAAAAGCTAATATACAACATAGCATTTTTTTTCTAATATTGCTTATGTAGCATTTTGGTTTTTATTGGGCAAGGCTAACGGTGTCTTATTCTAAAACAGGCTGAAATTGAGGCTCAGCTAGCTAGAGAACGAGAGGAGGAAACCCAGCACCAGGCAGTGCTTGAACAGGAGCGTCGTGACCATGAGCTTGCAATGAGAATTGCCCAGAGCGAGGCAGAACTCATCAGTGATGAAGCTCAGCTCGATTTAGGTTTGCGCAGGTATGGAGTTAAGGAGTTACGTTTTCTTCTCTGTAGGTTTTTTCTCCATATCCTGATCCCTTTGAGAAGACTGCTGTTGTTGGGTTTATGGAACTTCGTGTTCATGAAATGAAGCTTCTAAGTCAGTGTGTTAGAATGTTTTTCAAATTAAATTTTGAAATTTGTTAGAAGTAGATTGCTTTTTCTTAGACTTTCTTCATTTTGCGTCTTTCGACATCAGTAATTTTGTAGGTGCTTGTGGATATGACTGCAGTTCTTTTTTTGAATTCTAACAAGGTTGGCAAACTTAGAATTCTGATTTTTATAACTCATTTAAAGTAGGGAACAGAATTTTTTTCAGTGGTAAGTAATAATAAAATACATCTTTGCTAGGACTTGGTGGTTCTATTTGTACAGTGAATTTGTGTGAGATTTTTTTTAAACAAGAAGCCCTCTTCGCAGAAATAAAAGTAATTTTTGGGCCCTGACTGGTAAGTTTTTTTTCAAGTGGAATGAAAATATCTGACATAGATGGGTTCAAATGTTAAGTGTTAGTCTTGTTTGCAATAAGAAGAACTTAACTTTGGATACACAGAACCACACTTCCTGTCTGCAAGAAAGAGCTCTTCTTGTGTAAAAGGTGATGCCTTAGAAGCAACTTAGAAGTTCCAGTAAAAATGGTACTTACTGGTCAGGTTGCATAAAGGCACCTATGAACATTATTGGTGACTTCGTTAGTATGACCCTGCTCAGTTTGTTGTTGAAATGAGTGCAAGAAAATCCCCTATGTTGCCATGGAATTTCAAGCTCCCAGATGTGTTTCTTTTACTACCCAAATTTCATCTAGATGTATACTTTTTTTTTAATAGCTGTATGACTGCTTGAGATAGGTGGGTAATTTTTTATCACGTTCAGTACTGACTTTTAGATAGGTCCACTGAAATAGTTGTGGTTTTTTCCCTCAGTTCTACAATAGCTGTTATATTGTCTCTGATGAGACTGACATGCTCCATTCGCAGAATCAGAATGGTTTGGGTTGGAAGGGGACCTTGAAGATTATCTTGTTCCACCCCCCTGTCATGGTCAAGGACACCTTCCACTAGACTAGGTAGGCCCTATCCAAGCTGGTCTTATATGCCTTCAGAGATAGGGCAGCCACAGCTTCCATGGGAAGCCTTTTCCAGTGCCTCACCACTTTCCCTGTCTGGATTTTGGTGCAATACTTTGAAGATAAACACAAAATCACTAGTGTTGCAACCTGGCGGAGTTCTCTTAAATATGAAAGAAGGGAGGCAATAGACAAGAGCTCAGAGAATTCAGTAACTTTTCTGTCAGTGAAGTTCTACTCTCCACTCTATTTCCTGCTGTTCATAGGTCACTTTGGCATTGGTCTGTCTTGCATAATCCCAGAATGGATTTTCAACTAATTGTCATCATAACTCTTTGACTGCCAGTTTCTCTCTGATGTGTAGCTAGCACAGTTCTGCTGTGTAGCTGGTGGGAGACTGAAGACCATTCTGAGTGATTGGAAAATGCTGAAATGGGCTGAACACATTAGCATAGTGATGGAAATAATTTCTTGAGCAAGATAATACCTAAATCTAGAAAAGAAGTGATAGATTTTTCTGCTTATATGAGATCTTTATCTCATTCGCAAATTTTTTTCCCTTGTTTCTAAAGTCTACTTCAAATAGTTGCTCTCACATTCAAAACCTGAATAGAATGCTTTTAATTTAATATTTTATTTTATTTTGGTTTGTTTAAAATCAAACTAAAACATTACCCAGGCCTCAGTATCTTCTACTGAAATCAGAGGATTTTCACATAATTTCAGGAGTTGCCTTAAAGGTAACTATAGAAATTCAGTGAAATGAAAACAGTTGGTTAGAATAAATTATGTAATTTGATAATTAATTGTTTTATATTATATCAATCAGGACTTTTTTTTTATTATATCAATCAAAATTTTGCTAGAGTCTAAAGAAGTTATAGTCTATGGTCTTTTAAATTTAAGACTGACATATTAGCATGTGATACGCTAAAATCACTGACTTTTCTATTTCTATATATTTCCCTGTTAAATTTTGCTGTAAAGATAAAGCATGTGTGACTTCATACTGAATGCATGCAGTGTACTGCTTTTGCAGTGTTTTCACACAGTTTTGTAAAAAATGGTTTCATGCTTACATATTGGCATGAATAAAAGGGCATTTCCCATTGTATGGTTGTAGCTGTGGAGTGAAAAGAGAAAGAAAAAGGTGATTTTATGTGCTCAGTTTTAAGAAATATGTGACACTTTTTTGTTGTCATATTTGAACATGAGTGCCTGTAATTTATTTTTTTTCACAATACCTTGCTGTATTCACTTTCATAACATTCATAGATATTTCAAGGTGCATAAGTGTTAGCAGTTTCCTTGAAAAATGTATTTGTTGGCTTCTATCAAAGAAGAAAAGTTGTTTGTTCTGGCAACAGATCTAGCATTTTCATGTGTTTATTCTGTGCTGGATCTGCTGGCTTTATCCAATTTTACTACTCATCCACATTTTGAAAGGATGTGTAATATGTGATTTACTGCACCCAGGGGTAAATTAATGGTAGTAATTAGCACTTAAGTAAAAATATAATTTAAATAATAGGTATCTGCTTCCAACTGGGCAATATTTTTTATGTTGCTTATCGAAACATATAGTATGTCATATAACACCAAAAGAAGCTAGTCTCTATTAGAGAGTGTTGTGAGTGTATCTGTTCTGGGTTTTGCATTGAAACAACCCAAAAAAGTCCTAATGTAGCATGGTTAGTGCTACATGTGTGCATCTGCTGTGCATCTGCTGTGGGTTGCCAGTATGGCAGTTGGACTTGGGGTCTGTTCACAGCTTGCAATGAAGAAGCACCCATCCTGAGCCCAGAGTAGCCACAGGAAGATTGCTGTTATTTCTCCTGATGGGCTTATCCAAGCCTGAAATAGATCAGCAGCATGTCTCAAAGTCTCTGATTTTGAAAGATTGGACAGGAGAGAAAGGCTGAGGGAAGCTTTCACTTGTACATTATTTTTTTCCCAGATTATAATTTAAGTCATAATTGAATGAGAGAGTTTGCGAGGGACAAAGAAGTCTATATAATCAGCTAAAAATAATAATAAAAAAATTAATAAGGTAATAAAGAAGACGTGAGAGAGTAGGAAATGCTATGGCCCACCTTTTCTTGCTTCATATTATTAGAATATTAACTAGGCAGTAGTCTGTCTAACATGAAATGTCTTCTATTTGCAGAGCCAATGGAACAAAGCCACAAATGACTGCGTATGGCATTTTTTTCCATTTGAATGCTCTAATAGATAAAAGCCGCACTAATTAATCAAAAGAAATTGATATTGTCCTCTTATATACTAATACCCCACAGTAATCTTTGTTAATATGCATCTGTAATGTCTAAATCAGTTTGTAATACCTTATATTCACTACTCTGCTTATGTCTAACAAGCCCTTTAATAATCAAATATACCAAATAACATCTGTTCAGAAATTATTTTATAATTGCTGTAAAGTTTTTTACATACCATCCATTTTTCACTGCCCTGTGCGATTTATTGCTCTTTACAGAATCAGGACCCCGTGTGTGTGTGTATATATGTATATATGTATGTTTGTGTGTGTGTCTGAATAGAAATAATTAAAAATAAGTAGCCATTTCCTGTGCACTTCATTTTACTTCAGTTTGATTGTCAAGACACTTTCACAGTTATAAAAGCTGTTTTTATTTCCATATATTTGGTTTGTGCTCATTTACCAATTTTCTTGTAGGGAACAAATGGCCACAGAAATGTCAGAAATATTGTCTAGGTAGGTGAGAAGGTATAACACCAGTGAATCAATAATTTTATAAAACCAAATCACGCATGAAATGGGTTGAATTATTATGGAATTAAAAGTTACGGAATCTGGGTTTTTTTTCAAGTCATAAGCAGATAAGTAAATTATTTATTTCAGATTAATTATGTTTACCATTTTTCAGCAATTATTTCTTTGCTATTTTAATTGATTATATTGAAAAAGAATAGGAATCGTTCACGTACCCTGTAATTTTCTGTAATTTTGTTAATGCTTCTCCAGCTTTCTTCTCCTCTCACCTTTGTGGTAAACAGAACACAAGGCTCCACATCTTTTAAAGGCATATTTCTACAGATTCACCGCAAAGTTAATGAAGTCTTTTAACAGTAATGTAACTGTCGGTGCATTTAATAAGGAAGTATTTTAATTAGAGTTCCCTTAAAAGCCTTTTTGAAAATTTCCATGTTAAGACCGTATTAAAAACCCTCTTAAGATATCCAAACAAAATCCCCTTCTGATATTTCTTGAATGGTGATGCAAGATTTTATGCACAATGCAGAAGGAAAGATAAATACAGGTTTTGGTCTTGAATATACGAGTTGGTAAAATACCGATACTCTGTTCAAAGAAATTTTTGTGATTGTCTTCCATATCAGCAAGTAATTAGAAAGTGTTTTCTGCAACTTGAGGGCAGAAATTACCTTTGACATTGATTTTATGAAGCTTACAGAAGAAGAAAATATGTTTAGAGGTTTTGGAAGTGAATCTGTTGTTTAACAAGTTACTAAAGTATGTATATATAGTCTGAAGATGATCAGTCTCATGTTTGATGGATTTCCTAGCGGTATCATGCATTGGAATGCAGCTAGTAACTAAATTTTTCTCCTGCAGTGTTATTTTAAGAAAGAAATAAACCACATAATATGTAATTAGGGTAGCATGTGAATTTAAATGGCCATATTGTACTGCATATATTGACACGGTTCCAATGACAGTGGCCAATTTTTAATGTACAAAAAGATGGAAAAATTTTGGGGCAAAATCAGAGGCTCTGTGTTCTGGTTGAATTCAAAATGCAATACCTCTCAGTATCTGCTTGTTTAACTAAATGTGTCTCACTTTTCATACACTGGTAACTTTTGACATGAGACTGATCTTTTGTATTTTTAATCTGAAAATACTGTTTATGATATATAACTCTCATATGGAGCAGTGAAGATTTAATGTCCTCTTACTGCCAGGCTGTTATGATTGAAGTCATGTAGAAAACAAGCAAGTGATGTTCAGAGTGCAGAGCAGTACCCTAATAGAAAGACTAAGCCATTCAATTGGATAAGCATTCTTAAAGATTACTAGTTTAACCAGAGAGGGTACAGCCTAGTTCTGCTGTGCTAAATTAGGCAGCAAACTCTTAGAGTGGTGGGTAAGGTTGCTAAATAAGGAAAATCCTTAGGATTTGTCAAATTAGGTTCAAGAAGGTTAGACACCAGGCAGTGTAAATTATTTATCAGGAATCCTTAATGTCCTACAAGTATGCCAATAAAAACAAAATATTAAAGTATATGTTTGAAGAAGTTTGTCCAGTTATTTGTTTTACAGTCATGAGTAGTTCTAAGTCAGAGTTAATTTTTTAAGTCTGACTTCTCACACTCCAACTGGAAGCTGCGTGTGGACTCGAATTAGTAGTATGAGTAGGCATTAAGCTGCTACTCCAACAGTAAGATTCTGTAGTTTTAATTATACTGAAGAGATGGTTCAGTTGTTATTAAGAAGAATGTTAGGTTTATTCAATGAAATTTAAATTGCATTTGTTATCTCTGCTTTTAAAACTGCTGTATCTGCATAAAGAAAAAAAACTTCAGGTTATAATAGCTTTTATAGGCTTCTAATTAAAAAAGGAAAATAAACATAAAACTTCACAGTACCACAGGAGACCTTTATGGAAAAATAAATGTTAAAGTAATATTCGTTAGATTATACCTATTAATAGTGTGCCTGTCCCACAAAGATATTGCTGCACAAACAGACGTTCCAAGAAAAAGGCCTGTTTTTTTCTTATTGCATCAAGAACTTTGCTACCTTCTTAAAGATCTAGTTTCTTTTAAACAAATTCCCTTAGATCCTGAAAGAATTCATTTTTTTTTTCTCATTCATGAGCAGAGGCTGGTAAAATCATGTGTCTGCTCTTGAATTCCTTAGTGTTTGAAAGGTGCGCTGATCATCACTGAACGTTGCAGTGTTTTGAATTTATTTTATAAGCAAATAATCCACGGGAAGTTTGCTGTTCCTGAGGGAAGGTTCTTCCACTTATCCATACCGCATTTGTTGGGGAAAAAAAGAAATTTAGGCTTATGTTTATATCTAATGTTTGTTTTGTACATGGAAACCTTGTACATTTTCCTAAAGATGATTGAGATTTTAGTAATAATTTCTCACTTGCATTTGCTGTTGACTTACTTGTGTATTACCTACATGGTGAAGAACTTTTGCCTTTGTAAAACACTGGGTTTCAATGAGTCTTTTTTTACTGGTCAGCCTTTAGTCCGAGTGGTCTTTTTTGCCTTGATATTTCTTGATGGTCAATATCAACCCCAACCCCTGAATAAATATTGCTGTTATTAGATAGCCAATATAGAATTAATTTGGCTTCTTCTCTCAAGTTAGGTTTTGGTCAAAGACAGAATATTTTCTCAAGGTTAGGAACAAGGATTTTGTCCTAGACCAATTTTAAATAGCAGAGGAAATGCCTTTTCTTCCTTCTCCTTGTTCTACTTCAGGAATATTTTTCCTTGTCTGTTTTTTGAATGGAACTAAAAATGTCTACTGTCAGTCTTTGTTTTCTGCATCTTGGTTGGCTCTAAGTAAAACTTATATCAGTGTGGGATGAGATACACAGAACATGTGTCTTTCCACACATGAACATTATTAATGACGATTCCTTTTAATCTTTAGGAGGCCAATCAGATTATTATATGATTTTGTGCATAACGTATAGCTTCATTTTCTCTTAATAATTTGAACATCTTGATAATATTTTGGTATTTTGTCTTTAGAATTCTGTGTGGTAATAAATATGATACATTGTTGATTATGGGATCTCTTCCTCTTCTTAAAACAATTCCTGTTTAATACTTGAAAAAATACGTATATATTTTAAAAATAATTGCAGGGGTCCTGCAGTGCAAGCCACAAAAGCTGCTGCTGGTACTAAGAAGCATGATCTCAGCAAGTGGAAATATGCAGAGCTTCGTGATACAATCAACACATCCTGTGGTAAGTGTTTTTTTTTTTCTGAGAACGACTTCAAGTTGTAGTTATATGAAAAGTGTTACTTTCTTCCTATAACAAAGATTGAAAGTTTACATAAGTTTGAGTGAATAACAAATTAATTAAAAAAAGTTCTCTTACCCCCAAAAGAACCATACACAAAGCTATTTCCATATTAAGAAAACATAATTTCATTGTTATGTCTTTTAGGGATTATATTTTTATGATAATAAACATCTTGGGCCATAAAATGCATGTTATAGCTTCTTAATTAAGTTCACTCAGTTTGATGTACTTCCACAGAGGGAATAGTAGTTATTATGCTTTACCTAGAATTTTCATGGACTAAGAATTTTTTTGCTATCACCAGATCACAAAGAAAGCAAAAATATGTTGTCTTAGATATTCCTATTATTCTTTAATTTTCAAAATGTGTAGCTTCTTTTTGGAAGCTTACAGTAGGGCACTAATCACTTTGGCCTCAATGCTGTGAAGATAGAAGCAGATAAGAATTGTTCCTCTTTTAGATATTACTGTTTCTTCCTGCTTCTTATTGAAAGCAGTTGGTTAATTTGTGATTTAAGATCACTCAGAATTTCTTCCTGGATGTAGAAATTGGAAACTAACTCATTTCTCTTTTAGTGTTTTTACATATGCAAGACTGGAGCAATGTTTTCAGCTATGTAGATGGTGCAGTAATAAGTGGATTTCTTTCCTCGTGAAGCCAACTTGGATACTCTGAGATATCTAATGAAAAAGCCTTGTCATCATTCAATCTCTTAACATAATGAAATTCAGAAAAACTAAAATACATATATGAAAAAAGAATGCAAATTTAAGCAGTCAAATTTCTTTTTTTCTTTTTTTTTGGTTGCAAAAATAATGTTCAGCAGTGCAATTTAATCTTTTTTTAGAATTTGTTTCTGTGCTGCTTGCATTGTGATACTGTCAACAGAAATATTTTACAAAATTAGCATTTTACTGCTCCAAATGTCCCAGTACAACAGCTACTTTGGGGACTGCCTTTACTCTGAAGCAGAAAAGGATTCATCAAACTCTCAGGGACTTCTTGGGCCATAAAACACAGGCTCTGTGCTTCAGAGAGTGAGAGGTTTTCATACTACATTTTATCATATTAGTGTCACAACTTGATCTCCAATCATATATCTTACCAATATAGAAAAGCATTTAATAAATAATTTTTCTGACTTTTCTCATTCATGCCTTCCCCTCCTCCTTTTTTGGGCATAGATATTGAACTCTTGGCAGCTTGCAGAGAAGAGTTCCACCGAAGGCTAAAGGTGTATCATGCTTGGAAATCCAAGAATAAGAAACGCAATGCAGAAACAGAACAGCGTGCTCCCAAATCAGTCACAGACTATGGTGAGGAGAGATAATTTTGTGTTTATAGTAGTTTTGGTGATAATATTCTAAAGAGAACATTTCTGAAATGGATTTTGGGTTTGCTAGGTTGAAGAAACTTGGAGTTTTTAGGAGGGTTTTATGTTGATTTAAGGTAAATATTTTGGAAATACTGAAACTTGCAAATTCTTCACAGAAATTAAAACACTTTTAGTAGACCCAGCTACTTATGCTGAACAGCTCTCTCTTAAAACCTTTTCTCACATCCATCTGACATCTTTTAAAAAGAGTTTTTGATCTACTGATGCAGGTGCTGGTATTTTTGTTAAATGTTCATTGCTGTGCTGCTTTAATATTTCATAACATATAGCCATGTAGACATAGATGTAGATACTTTCAGAAGGTGCTACTAATTCTGTCATTTACATCACTGCTTACATATATCATGTTACATTCACTTTTAAAAAATCTGAGTGTTGATACTACAATTTTGGCTCATGGGGTGACAGATTTTGCGTAGACCCTGTTTTCTATTTCGACCCCTCATTCTACTGATTTCGCAGGCTGGTGTTTATTGACAAAGCAACATGCTAATCAGAGTAAGTTTCTTTTGCATTCATCAATAAAATGTGGGAGTTTAAGAGTGCCAGACCTGAAAATTCCATACCTGCTTTCCAGAGTGATATTTACAGAGTGGACTGTTACTCTTTTCCCAACATCCCACCTCAAAAGTCTAGTGATCGTCTGTATAAAAAGAATCTAAGAAATTTATAGAATCAAAGTAAATCCATGGAATAATTTAGTCAGATCATTCCTTTTGTCTTTTGGTTCCATGGTATTTGATATTTGTGTTCCTGCCACACAGTTCATGGGAGAGACAAAGGAAAGGGAAGATGGAGAGAAAGTGCTCTCCCCAAAGTCACATGAGCCTGAGGTGAAGGCATTGTCCTGGGACATGGGGTATAAACATCCCAGGGAATCCAGGTGCCCTAGGTAATCTCAGTCCATGTGCAAAGGCACCTCCTTCCCCTTGATTCATTTACTTGAGTTATGCATTGCTTGAGCATTACCTGAGTTTGAGGTTCTCAGGGAATTTGAATATGGATATGTGGCAGGCAAAATTTGGGCCCCTGGAGAAGATATTATCAAAGATATTATCAAGACCCATCAAAGGAGGTGTCCTTGTGTCTGAAATGTGGTTTTAGGTGCTTATAAAGTTTATGAAATGGCAGGAAAAGGCATTTGAAGCACTGCTGCAAAGTGGTAAATTGCTTTGAACATTCTCTCTGGAGCTAAATGGGTAAAATATTTATACCCAGTATTGCTGATGGGAAATATCAAAGAGCAGATGATCTTTGGATTTTTGCACACAAAGAATATGTTAATATTCTTATCACTTTTATTCAGACATTTGCTACATTCTTTTCAGTGTTTTTAATTGTATTTATTTAGCTTCATTGAAATATGGCATAATATTTTGGAATAAGAGAACCATCCAGTTAAGAAGAAATTGATAGTGACCTTTAGAGACTCTTAATGTTAATGCCAGTATAATTCTTTCATTGCAAATAATTATACCACATGAGCATTTCACATATATATATATATATATATATATATATATATATATATATTTTAGTCATCTGAGAAGGTAGTAAGAAGAAATTCTGATTTCTTAGGTGTTTAAGCTAAAAGTCTTTCTGGTGTCAGTGGATGTGTGCTTCAAGTGATGTAGTTTTTTCTTTACATCTCTTCATTGATTTAATGTAATTTACAGTATCTTTTAAAGTAGTTTTATAAGTATCCTTTATTTAAATTCATATATTCAGCATTCAGTATAGCAGCTAGGCACTGGTTTGTATATTACTATTGGTATTGACAGAGGTCTGGAAGTTTTTTTTGTAGCGGAAATGTCAAAAAAGAAAAGTACTACATTAATTAACTAGCAGATTTGTCAGAGCAATTTGTGCTTAGCATGTATACCGCTGAAGCTTTGTAACAGGAATGGCGAATTATTAAGGTGATTAATTTTGAGGTTTAATCCCAATGAAAATAGAAGTAGAACATGAGTAGAAATACTTAGAATCTGCATTTATGTCATAACTAGAATTCCCATTTTTCTGTTATCAGCATTGGTGAAAAATGTTGATGTTGTAATGAAACCATAACTTATAAATGATCAGCACTTCCATGTTTTGTTCAACATGTAATATTTGTTCACAGATTTTGCACCATTTATGAGCAACTCAAGTAAGTGAGGAGACAGTTGTTTAAGCTAACTTTGAAGAATAGGAACACTTGAGAGCTCTATACTAACGTTGATTGATCCAGTGTTTTGCTACACATGTACATAGAAGTTAAATGTAAAAAAAAATAATGACAATGTTATTCATCTGATGGCAATTATTCATTATTCTAGTAATTTAAAAATGTACTTGTCTTCATGAAATCCTACCCATTTGAGGAGTCATGGGAAGGGAGAGTGAAATAACCTTCTTACATAAATTATTGGAAGCTGTAATCTCCTATTTTTTTCCACACCCCCAACCCCCAAAAAAACATTCTTGTTCTAGCATTTTTTTATTGACTGAACATGGCTTTTTGTTGTAGCAAAACTCTGGAATCAAAATAATATAACAACTATTTTCCTAGCACACAAACTAACATTCAGGTGGTGGTTTCTTCTGAATAGAGAGCCACAGTTCTATAGCACGAAGCAGAGGCTCCCTTGGCTGCTTAGCCTTGGCTGTTCTCTAGATATGCCCTTGGATTTAGATATGCCTAGGGGTAGAAATGAGCCTTAGCAATTACCATTGCAGTGCAAAAAGTATTCAACAATACTTAAGCACTGATCTGCTGGGGTAAATGGGGATGATTTGTAGAAAATTGAATTAGTTTTTTATATACTCTGTCTCCCTGTAAGGTGTGTGTTTTATCAGAGTTGATCTATAAAAGTAGCATTCATGTGTTAAAATCTGGGTGTTTTTTCTTCTATGTTTATTGTTAATGCACACATAAAAAAAAAGGGATTCGATATGTATAACACATAGGGTTTTTTTAAGGTTCTGCTCTTCAGGTTTAAAAAAATTATTTTTGCTTGAATCTAAGAAGAAGAAATTTCAAGGTGCAGTTGTAAGTCTATATTAGTCTTGTTCATGACTGTAAAAATAAGTTATAAAAGGTAATTGTCATTTTTCATATTATTAAATGGTAGCTCAGAAATTATCTTCGTTGCTCAATAGACAAGGAAAAAAATTAATTCAGTTTTAATTATTCCTTTTATGCTGAAATATATAGAAAGTTAATACTGATTTTCTTCTGTAGAGATGGTAAAGGTTCTTAAGCAGGGTATCTGTAACAATGGTGTAAACCACTAAAACAAGATCAGTAATAAACTTTTGCAGTTATTAAAGGAAAGGATGTTGCTTTTAAGATGTTGCATTTACTATTTAAAACTAATTATGGTAGTGTATATGTAAGATTAACAAGGTTGATCATTTGATGAAATAATGTAGACAGTATATGCTTTTATTTGAAAGCAAATTTCTCTCCAGAGTCTGAAATATGGGGAACTCAAAAAGTCCAAAAATGCATGTGGAAAATATTTACCAAAAATATATATGAAACTTGAAAAAATTCCAGGTGACTTTCTCCTTTAGAAGTTTAGTCAGCTGATCTTAATGGTCTGAAATAAACAATTCCTTGAAAAAAGAAAGCAGCCAGAAATTGCTTCTAATGCCAGATTTTGACATACAGAAATCTAGGCAGAAAATTGTTTGGTGGCAGCTTTGTAATAAGCAGTACTTATTGTCAACATTTCTATTAATGAATTAGTAATTTCTAACACTATTATACATCCTTTTGTGTTGGCTGTCAAACATCAAGTGATGATTTGTATGTTTGTAACTGAAAATGCTTCTGTGCACTGTGATTTTTTTTTTTTTTACAAAGAAATGGACCGAACTAAAGCAATTACTGATAAATGTTTCTGGTTGGTAAGAAATTTTATATGGGAAGTTTTACCTTAAATATTGATTTAAAGCAGAATATGTTATTTTATTTATTTTGTTTTGTTTAAACATGCCATTGGGCAACATGTAGATACAACAGTTAACATGAGCCTTTTTGTGACCAGTGTTTTAGCTGTTGCGATTAACAGAATGCACGTTATATGAGATGGGAGTACTTTTTAGGTTTGCTGAGACTTCAGGTGACCTTGAGAGAGAATCTCTTGGGTTTTGGGGAGGGTTTATTTGTTTTCTTGTTTATTTCATTTTATTGTTTGTTTGCTTGTTTTTTAATGTACTGACTAATAAAGCAAGTAATATGGCTTTTTTGTTTTCTAATTGTCTTGTTCACTTATTTTTGGGGGGATGTTTTGTATGATAGCACAACAGAACCCCACAGCCCAGCTACCAGGCAGACAACAAGAGATTGAAATAAACCGGCAGCAGCGCTACTTCCGCATTCCCTTCATCCGCCCTGCGGACCAGTACAAAGACCCCCAGAACAAGAAGAAGGGGTGGTGGTATGCACACTTCGATGGGCCCTGGATTGCTCGGCAGATGGAGCTTCACCCTGACAAGGCACCCATTCTGCTTGTAGCGGGTTGGTATTGAAACTTGGAGAAGGTTCAGAATTAATAACAAACTTTAGAAAGAGAGGATGAAGTTCCAAGTTCCCCAAGTTGTATCTTTTTTTTTTTTTTCATCAGCAGTTCTTATCTGGGCAGAATTTGAAGATTTGGGACTGCTGTTGATGGTGGCCAAATGTTTCAGAATATCATTAGGACACTAGGTCCTGTGTTTTACTTGTACGCGTACTTCAATTTGGGAAACCAAAGACAGAGTGGGAAATCAAATGGAAAGGGTTTTATTATTACAAGTCCTGAGATTATTCATTCACTGGAGACAGTGTGAAGATAAAACATTACAATTTATCTGGGAAAGATCTACTCATTGTTATACTGTTTTTTAGTTAGCTATAAAGAATTACAAGCAGTTTGTATCAAAGCAATTTGTGCATATGTTACAGTGTCTTTCCATAGCATGGGGCTAATAGCAAGCTGATGCTTTTACCCTATTTATGCTAGTATGGGAAAATAGCTTTTTAATCTTAAAAATTTAAATAAATGTTGCAATGGATAGGTAGAGATTTATCTGGTAGTGAAACATATCCTCCTTTTCTGAAGGGTAAGGAACAGGGGAGAAAACACTGGAGAAATGCTGCTCACGTTTCTGTGTTTTGAGATTTTGTATTTAACTTAGAGACTGAGGAAAGGCCATAGCCAATTTGTTTCACTTCAGAATTATGCTTTGCTAGCAACAAAAGTTTGTTTTCTGCAAATTATTTTAAGTAGAATTCCTTATACCAACTGTTGCTGTTCAGTGCCAAAGCCCATAGCTAAAAGTAGCGCTGCTGTCGTGACTACCTGTTAAAAATAAAACTACAATTTAGTTTGTGAGCTACACATATAATTTCATTGGATTGCCTATGTTGGTCCCATTTGGTAAACACTGTTTGTTTTGGGTGGTAGGTTGACAGATTAGCTAATTGATCCAAAGTCTGGAGTTCTTAATTGCTTTGCTACATTTAATCATAAGTAAAACAGTTCACTGTGAAGTGGCCTGAAACTGAAAGTATATGTAATCCAAATGTGGTTGTCATCCTGTAATGGGTTTCAGAAGAATATATGGAGATGATGGTCTGTCAGCTTCTTCCCTTTATTCCTTTTTGCTTGCTGTTTAAGCACAGCTTTGTAAATTGCAGTATCTGAAACTAGTTTATTCTCATGCTGTTTTAGTGTTCTTCGTGTAACAAAAAACCAGTATACTGAAAAATGCCTGTATCTAAGGACTCCCTCATAAGCTCTGAAGTTTACTAGCAAACCAGATCTACAGAGAGGAAGTGTAATTAACAATCCCATCTAATTTTTATTGATGGGACCTTTGAATGATGTAAAATATGTTTTCTTCTTCCCTTTACCATGTCAGGTAAGGATGATATGGATATGTGTGAGCTTAACCTTGAAGAGACTGGCTTAACCCGAAAGCGAGGTGCTGAAATTTTACCGAGACAGTTTGAAGAAATTTGGGAACGCTGTGGAGGCATCCAGTATCTCCAAAACGCAATTGCAAGCAGACAAGCTCGCCCTACCTACGCTACGGCGATGCTGCAGAACCTGTTGAAATAACTGGGCAGTCGGCACAGGAGCGTTCCAGATGAGAACCTTGCCCACGATACAAAGGGAGGAGCTCCTCTGGTCTACAGAGGGCCTAAACGTTCTGTAATCAGAGTAGAGATGTTTAATATAAAGTGAACAGATTTTATTAATCATGTGGTTTGTTAATTTGTACTTCATGATGTTTAATTTGTGTAGTGAACTTTACTAGGTATGAGGACCCTGAAGAAACTTCAGTCAGTGTAGTTTGCTGCATTTTGTTTATATGTTGCATTTTGTTTAACAGTTTCTGTTATAACTCTTAACACTTTTAAGCAATCTGTCTATACTTGGGTACATATTGCAAAGAACTGCACTGCAACCACCTTTTTATAAGATTCCTTCTTTAAAACACTGAGTAGCTGGCTTCAAGTGGTGGCCTAGTAAAGAGAATATGCTATTTCTAATAACTGGAATTGTGAGGCCTTAGCTTTGACTTCTGTTATGGAGAAGTTGGAGTATACTTTTATATAACCTGAGACATTTTATGTCCTGATTTGCAAACTGGTCAATGTCTGTAATTAATGATTTTTGTTTTTCCAGAAACTGATGGGAAATCCTCCTGAACTTGAGACCTGTAAACCCCTGTTTAATTCATTCTCTGTCTTGGTTTAAGATAAATGGTTTTCTGTACATTACAAGAAAAGCATTCATATACATCAAAATAGTATAATATTGGAGGTCCTCAAAGAATGTACTGCTCTTTAGGGCTTATACCACTTCTCTTGTAGATATTTTTCCCTTTCTTTTTAGTACAAATCTGTTTTAGACTTTATTTTTCTGACCACATTTCTACTAGCAATTCTTGGACAGTTTGTTTAGCCAGGTAGTGTAATTTCAACATATTACACAAAATCGTCCAAGCTTTGTATCTGAAGGTATATAAGATTAAGGATAGCATTAAGGGAAATATGTTCAGCTTTTTGCTGGCAGTATGCATATTGTGGCCTGAGCCTCAGAAATCCTCTTTATTTTAACTGTAATGAGATATACAAGATCTATAACTTTTGTTGGACTGTGTAAAAATTTGGTCCAATAACATAATGCATCTTAATACTATGTGCTGATGAAATAGCTACAATTTTTAGTGTACTGGAATATCATAGTGATTTGGATGCTGAGCTGTATATTAATCTCCTCTATCGAGTTTCATAGCTTGTAACAGTTCCATTATTAAGCTGTTTGTTTGGGGAGTTTTTGTGAGTGGGAATCATTAATTTCATACAGTTTTAAGAAGCATCTCTTTCACTTATGTGAATATTGCTTTATCTTGCTGGCCATTATTTCAACAAATTAAACATGACCATTTGTTATCTCTCTGATAGAAATCCAAAATATAAGTAGCTTGATGTCCAATTATGTAGCCTGATTTAAAAATGAATTTTTGCCCTTTTTAATTGACAGTTTGCTTACAGTATGAAATAATTTCTGCACTCCTTACTGAGCATGAAACCTCTTGGAAATGTTAATTTTTAAATGCGTAAATATACTTAATTTAAAAGAGGGGTGATTCTGTAGCACAGACAAAGCTCCTTGCTGACCTTAGACTGTGGTTGTGTGCCACAGTTTGCTTGTTGTTATAAATGCACTCCTTATGGGAATAATGTGTTGATATTCAAGTGGTATTTAACCTCTTTACACACCCACTGCAACATTGAATCTTAGCTTCTGCTGTAGACCCACTCTGTACTTCCTGGTCATGTGATTGCAAATGAGAAAATAATTTTCATTTTACCCAAATTCTTCATTGAAATAATTGTTTTTGGCTGGAAGATGAAAGGAGAAGTGCATCAGACTGCTGGCTGGAAAGTTGTGTGCAAACCTGTACAGTGTTGCGTGAGTTTAAAGGTGCAGCTTATGAAATCTAGATTACTTGTTTAATGTGTTACTGCACTGAAACCAAAATGTGACAACTTCCAGTCTCCAAACACTTAGCAGTGCAAGAAGCTGCGCTCGTTCATGTGATCCAAGGAAGAAAAATCAGTGACCTGACCTGTGTTTGTTTCTGTCTGGGTTTAGCTGCTTGACTTTGCACATTCCATCTCAGTGTATATATCTTTAAAAATCCATGGATCTTACGAGACTGAATACTGTAAGCAAAGAACCTCAAATGCTTAGGTGTGTGTGGGTTATATACACGCATATGTGCTTAAATATTTTAGTATGTATGTGTGTAAACATACCTGCAGGGAACTTTAAATAAAATTAACTGAATTTTCCCACTCTGTTCCTTTAGTTATGTCAGGATTTCCTTGACTGGCATGGGAAAGAAAATTGATTAATCAGAATGGGGTGTATGGAAATTTTTCTTTACTAAATGACTAACAAATATGAGCTATCATGAAAATAAAATGGACTTTAAAATAGTGGAAGAGGGACTGGTGGCTGGACATCTCAAATGAGATGTTCCCACCGCCCAGCATTACTCCAGAAGTATGCCTGATGGAAGCAGAAGATGCATTCCAGAAATCAGGGTATTCTAGTTTGCACATTAGCAGGCTGCTTTTTTTCCCCCTTTTGTTTTTCACTCCACACCAAAAGCAGCTTCTGCTCTTAGTTTTACTTATCTTTTTGTGAAACAAAATTAATTTTCAATTAGTTTCAGATTATTTTATTTTTTTTACATGTCTGGCAATATTTAACTGCCTACCAGTTGTTTCCATGGTCCCTTGTAGTGTGTCAGATAATTTTAGTTGGTTGATTTGGAGAGGAAATATAAAAGGAGGGGAGAGGATTGATCTTTAGGACTGTAGGATGACCTGATGCCTATCTGATTTATAATTATAGAGAAAATTATAGAGGTTTTTAAAGCCCAATTGCTTGGTTCTCTGTGTGTTTCATTAAAAAAAACAATTCTTCCTGCCTGTCAGTGAAACTGCCCATTATAGTTGAGATTGACTAAAATGCTTCACAAAACAAAGGATAGGAAGAGAATCACCACAATAAGCTACATTCCTGACTAGGTGACCCAGGAATATTCATTTTCTTGAGAATGCTACTCTGAAGATCCTTCAATACTGACTCTGAAGGTCATTCATACTTGTCTTTTATCCACTGATAAGATTGTGTTTTTCTTTACCTAGTTGAATCCTCTGGGTTTTTCTTCAAAAATCTTTAAGTATTTAAATGACCTCTTAATACTGTACTGAAAATTAAAAATAAAAATAAACACATTCCATGTTGAAATCTTACTTGTATCTTCTTACTGTTTTGTCTTTGAAGAGTTTAAGCATAAGGGTTAATTAAGTTATGAGAAACATAAAAATATTCCTTTGCTTGTTCTGTCTGCTGCCTTTCCATGAGATAATTTTGGTGCTTAAACCTACTTTTTAAAGCTTTATTCTTGTAAATATTTTACTTTCTAAGGTATGTGTTCCTCCAAAATAACATTCTGATATTAGAAAGTTCTGATTTTGTTATCTTAAATCTCATACTTCATTTCTCAGTATTTGTTGAAATAAGTATCTTTTTGCTTTCAATATTTTTTTTAACATTTATTGCTATCACTTAACATTTATGTCTATCATTTGCTATGCTATGTACTCTGCATCCTTTTAATTTTAGATTGTGTCAGTCAGTGACTGGTGACACCAACTCTGCTTCTTGGAATGTATGTGCTGTGGGGGAAGCTTTATGTTTGGGATGGAGATGTGGTATTGCTTTTGTGGGGGTTTTGTTTTTTGTTCCTCTTAAGAGTCTTGGGGAACTTTCTCATCTTAAGGGCCAAATCACAGTGATTGTTGTTTAATTTAAATAGATTCAAGCAATTCAGACTTTATCTAGGAAATGTAATTTTGTTTGAGTTTCCTTATGGCTTTTATACCAGTTGTATAAAACTGTTACCAACTGTAACTCTACATCAGTTTTAAAGTTACATGATGAGCTTTAGTGCAATATTAGGCACCACTTCAATTCCCTGTGAAATTTTCAAGTAAATTATTTTATTTTGTTTTATTGAAATACAAAAGGTTTACATCCAGCAAATATATTTGGTAATTAATAGTCGAGAGTGATAAATACAATCATGAATTATCATTATTAAAATACACATTTTAAAATTACTTATTTTTTTAGTCTGGGTAATGATAACTACCAGAAGTTGAAATACACTAAACACATACAAAAATACATTTGTAATGGAAAAAAATTGAATGCTATCAGCATTCTTAATGCATTCTTAGCTTACATGAGCAATAGTGAAAAGCTAGCATTTGTAGGCAAGGATGACTTCCAGTGCCTTGCAAAAGTACTTTTAAAGTAATTTTATTCTGAAGTGTTACTGTGTAAAAACACATCTTAGGTTTCTTCTTTGTTTTTCTTTCCTACTTAAATAAAGTAAGTAAAAACACTATTTCAGCTGTAGAAACTCCTTGGTGCACTGCCTTCATCCGTACGCAGTCACCAGTTCTGGTGGTTTTGCAGGCAAACCCGTGCAGTTGTTGGGAATTCGTAAACAGTTCGTTTGAGTGGACTTGAGAAGGGGAACCAAAGTTCAGTCTTTGCTGTGGTAACTGCACGGCACGAAGTAAGAATTATCACCAAAGTCAGCTGCTGTCCTGGATACACGGAAGTTTCACATCTGGATGAGGAGTTGTCATCCAGGATAGTCATGAACTTTGTAGAGGCTCAGTTTGAGCTGTAAGTACGACTTCTGGTGTGCACCAAGCAGCAAACCAGTGCCTGAATACAGCACTGGTACAGAATATAAATAGAGATACATATTCAAGAATAAGATACTCAAGGTAAAATAATGCTCCTACTTGAATCAGGATTGTGGATTCATAGTGCATAAGTTAATAAGCCTACAAAATATTTAATGGCCACCTGTTGTCTGTTTAGATTTCTCCTACAAAAACTAGCAGTAACATCTCAAAATTATTTGTGTGGATACTGACTCTAAAGTGTAGGTTCTCATGTGCAATTCTAATCTACACAACACCAGGAGGGTGCTTGTGAATACAAATCTCATGTTCTGGAAAGATAAAACTCCATATATTGTACCTCAGCAAAAAGTTTGAAGTCTTAGGATAACCTGATAGTTTCACTGTCACCAGAATTAAACAGTTAAGTGAATATGTACATATGTAAAAATGATGTCTTTATTAACAGAAAAATAGGAATCTGATGTTCATAGAAACCCTTGAAAAATTAAATCCAACTTCTGTGTGATTTGCTATGTGAGCATTCAGGGAGGGAATGAAGAAATTCCCAAATGCTTTTTAATGTGGCCTTTGGTCAATGACAGCTCTAATTTCCATTCACTATTTGTATCAGTGTGTGTAAGGAAGGTTAATAAAGGGGTATAGAAATGCACTGAAGCTCCACTGACATTTTTACCAGAATGGTTGTAACATACAATATTGAAAAATGTCTCATCTCAGCAAAATCTGTTTCTAGCACTCAGTTCTTAAATAAAACAGTTAAGTTGTGTAAGCACCAGAAGCTTAATGCATGCATCTTAATAGTGGGAACTTCCTACCAGGCATTTTAGACATGCTCAAAAGCTGCTCAACTTGGTAATTTGTTTTCCTTCAGTAAAACTATTTTTTTTAATGTGTACTGATTTTAGAGCCAAAATACTGTATCTTTAGGAATCCTTTATTTTTTTTTTTCATACTCATCCTGAAGTCCAGTCTTGAATAATGCAGACCTTCTTTCTTGAATACCTATAAGAGAAAGTCCCATATGACATTTGAAAAGTATTGTTGAATTTGAAAGTGCACTATTTATCTAAGAGCTAATAGGCAAGGTCACACTAAAATCTGATAATTGTAGTTCATCGTAAGTATTGAGCTTCGAGAATAGAAGGCTCCAGAGAGACCTGCTAGTGGCCTTCCAGTACCTAAAGGGGGCCCAAGAAGGAGGGAGAGAGACTTTTTGCAAGGGCAGGGAGTGATAGGACTAGAGGGAATGGCTTTAAAGTCAAAGAGATTTAGATTAGATGTTAGGAGGGAATTCTTAACTGTGAAGGTGGTGAGGCACTGGAAGAGATTGCCCAAAGAAGTTGTGGATGCACCATCCCTGGAGATGTTAAAAGTTGTTAGTTTATGAATGACTAATTGGATAAAACTCCACTCAATCAAAATCCCCTCTGGTAAATAAGTTTTGCAATAATTTTCCATGCAGTGATTCTGTAACTAAACTGGAGACATTTTTCATATTTGGGGAGGATTTGAAGGGTATTTTAGCTTCTACTGGAACTTTATGCCTATTTTCATATATGCCTTTATAAATACAGAGCTGTACTTACTTTAGATATTATGTCCTAAAAAGCTGTCACTGCTGTCATTACATATTGCAAACCAGAAGTTAAATACTGAATTCTCAATTTGGCCTACAAGATCCAGATAGCCGCATCCTGAAAATTCAGTTCAAGTGCCATATTCTGTTTAAAAAATTTTAGCCCTGAAGGAGTTTTCTAGACTGAGAAATCAAAGTGCTTCTCTTACTTTCAGCTAATGAAAGGTGTTCTACCTTTAAATTTTCTTCTGCCGTTGACTTTTTTCAAATAATTAAAAACATGTTGAATCTAAGGGTGATGTAAACATTCACTGTGAACTTAAGTAACAGTGAAAAACAGTCACCTAGTTTTTTTAAACCCATTTCAATTTTGTGGTTGCTGGATTTCTCACTAAATTAATTTACTTAACTAGATCTTGAGAAGAGCTTTGTCAATGTACTTTTGGCAATTCAAATGTGGTTTAGATGACATAGACTGTGTTTTCTTTCACAGATGTGCCATTTTATTACTTTAATAAAATATTAATTCTTTTCTATGTAGAAATTTCAAGTAGTTTAGCTATTATGAAAATTTATTGGTCTACAATTGCCCACAGGCACATTTCTTTTAAGGTGGGTGTAAAATACTAATTGCAAACATCTGTGCTCATGCTTTTATGACCAGTGAAGCGAGTTCATTCTTGAGCTTTTCCAAACTGCTACTCCCTGCTGCTTTGTCCATCTCTGTCTTTGCGTTCCAGTCCCCCCATTATCAGCTCAGTCTGTAACTGTACTTGAAGAGACCAGACCTGGGTATGATGAAGATCAGTGGTAATAAATCTTTCTATATGGTATCTCTGCTTGTTCCTTTATTTACATAACAACAAACATGTTAGGAGCCCAAGATTCGCGTAGTTGGTGTCCTGTCTTCCAAAATGTCCAGCTAGTGCCAAGAGCAGTCCTGTACAGATATTCCCCACAATAACTATGGGTGCTAACAGCTATAACAAGATCTTTTTATTCCTAATTGGGCTGTAATTCAGAAAAATGAAAAATGGCAAAATAAAAGCTTTTTTTGTACCTATCAAGAGGACATACTCAGATACATCAGAAACAGTCTGCCAGTTTTAGAGGAAGTTTTACTGAGCTTTTCTGCTTTCTGTCTTTATGTCCCCCACAAAGATACAAGGGGTTTCAAGTAGCAAAACTTGAAATAATACTTGAGATATGAGCAGTATTCTGCTCAAATTAGAATTCCTACTTGTCAAACTCTATGTAGCTTAACCAGACGGAGTGATCTGAGATTTTAAGTGAGCTGTGCTGCTATTTAAACCTCTCCTTTGGATTGCATTTTGTGTTAATTTGTCATTTCAGGTATTTCTTCTTCCTTCACATGTTCCAGTGACTGCCACATTAGCACATGGTTATACAAAATAGAACTTTGTTGCGTAAAAACATTTAAGAAGAAAATGTAGTTGTCATATCAAGTGTCAAAAAAAATCTGAGCTTTTCTTTGTATGGAATTACTACAAAGAGGCTCCCTGGTGGCATCAACAATGGGACACAACAGACTTTTAAGGTTCTTGAAAATAGTGACAAACCTTGGTTTTGTCCGGCTGATGCTGGAAATGAAGAATTCCAGAGACTAACTTGTCAGTCTTGGTTTTGTAAACTCATCTGGTGACCTACAAGAGTAAAAATACCAAACCACTAATTATTTCTCTAAATGACTAAAACCACTCAGCTAGGATAGACTGCCAGAGCCATGCAAGAGAGCTGTAAGAAAAGCAGTTCTACAGTGCTGTTATGAAACCTACACTGCAATGAATGCATTAGTATTTTCAGTTCTGAAATTGCCAAGCAAGAGAGTAGCTTCAAGTTTGATTTAGTTGTGGAGTTAATAGATGAAGGTGGACCTGTTATTTCAAGTGGGGCTGTTTGTTGAGGGATGAGAAAGGGATTTCCATGCAGTTTACCTCCAGGCTGAATTGTGTTTTCAAGTTCATGTAATGCTTCGTGATCAAGGATCTCTGAGGAACTGAGACAAGCACTTACACTGCAAGCCGTGTGACAAAAGCTAGATAGGGATTCATCGTGTTCGAAAGCAGGATTAATCCTTACAGCATTTTCTGAATTGCAGCTGCTGAGAGTAGGACTTCTACAATGCAGAACATTTATGTTTAGGTAAGATTTTAAATTGCAAAAGAAACAAAAGGAATATTTTGAAATGTGAAGGAAAAGATTGTGAGCAGCTTACTGCAAATTAGAGTTTCTTTTGCATTTTCTCCTTATCTTAATAATTAAAATGATGAAAAGAAAACCAAGGCTTCCTAAGCCAAGAATGAGAGGTTTAAAAGTGAAGGGTTGTGTGGGTTCTGGACCAAATTTTGCACAGCGCTGTCCTTGGTAAAGCTGGTGTCTACGTACAGGACATCTAAAACAAGGAAAGGAAGAGAAAAAATGTACAGAACTTCAAGGCAAAAAATACTGAGTATCTTAAACAAAAAGAAAGGAAAATCTGCAATGTAATATCAGCTCATTATTTCCACTACAAATAATTATGTGTCTCCATGAAAATAATATGATTGATTATAGGGAAAGATAATATTTTTATATTCAAGAGTGATTTTTAAATAAAAAGACGCTGACATATTCCTTCATGACCTACACATTTTAATGAAATAATGCATTTTAAATATCTCTGACAAATTTCTAACCCCACAGGTAACATTTGTGGTTTAGAATTTTAGAAATTCAGGTACGTTTTAAGATAATGTCTGAACACTTTGAAGATTTAAGATAATGTCTGAAACTTTGAAGCTTATATTCTGTTTACTGGTGATTTCACTCTGGGGAGTAAGGTCTGAAATGAGCATTCTACTACAAATAGCAGAACTCTACTCCTCTTTTAAGACAAGGGGAAAGTGAATTTACGTGGAGAACAAGGGCAAATAGTAGCCATTATTTTCTCTCTGACAGTACAAGTTTGCACAAGCTGTCAGTCTGACACTGATGGGAATTTGTGACTTGCTATACTTCACCAAAAAGTTCATTTATTGCTTTTAGTACTTTTATAATTCCTCATGATGGTTTGATTAAACCTGTACATTCAGGGTTTTTCTGGGTGGGGAAAGGGTTTTTTTCCTTAGTGCATCAGTCTTGGAGGAGTAGGTCAGACCCCTTGCTACCTCAGCAAAGTTTTGAAGAGGACCTTTCTAGGTCAAAGGCTGATTTCCAGTACTAAATGCTGCAGCTACTCTATTGTGACTCTGAAAGTCAGGAATTTGGCAGTGAGATAATGTCTGAACACTTTGAAGATTTAAGATAATGTCTGAAACTTTGAAGCTTATATTCTGTTTACTGGTGATTTCACTCTGGGGAGTAAGGTCTGAAATGAGCATTCTACTACAAATAGCAGAACTCTACTCCTCTTTTAAGACAAGGGGAAAGTGAATTTACGTGGAGAACAAGGGCAAATAGTAGCCATTATTTTCTCTCTGACAGTACAAGTTTGCACAAGCTGTCAGTCTGACACTGATGGGAATTTGTGACTTGCTATACTTCACCAAAAAATTCATTTATGGCTTTTAGTACTTTTATAATTCCTTATGATGGTTTGGTTAAACCTGTACATTCAGGGTTTTTCTGGGTGGGGAAAGGGTTTTTTTCCTTAGTGCATCAGTCTTGGAGGAGTAGGTCAGACCCCTTGCTACCTCAGCAAAGTTTTGAAGAGGACCTTTCTAGGTCAAAGGCTGATTTCCAGTACTAAATGCTGCAGCTACTCTATTGTGACTCTGAAAGTCAGGAATTTGGCAGTAACTGTGGTGAATTCAATATAATTCCTGTGGTGCCCATTGAAGAAAATGAATTTTGGTTGTTGGGTTGTTACAGTGAGTAATTTGAATAATTTGTCCAGTGGTCTTAATTTTTGATGTTAATCCTAAGTAAGGTAAAAGATGTATTGTTATTCTAGTCAAAGTATTGAGAGAAAATAAGCAAATGCAAGAATTGTAACTTGATTCTCGCTTATGTACATGGCTGGTCAGGTACTGTGTGCCAGTCTAGTGTACAGTTTCACATAATGCTCTGAATTGTCTAGTCTTACAATGAGAAGGAACTTGATACTTTGGAAAAGAGACTGAATATGTTCAAGTACTGTGTAGTTCTCAGTATTGACTTAAGATAATTCCATTTAAAAATCCTTATGAAATATATTTGCAGTAAGGAAGAGCTGCTAATCTTCAAGTCTTTCCCAGAAATCCCTGAAAGCAGCTTCAGCCTTCATGTGCTTTATCAGGTAGTCTGGAATCACAGTCTGTATGAATAAAGATTTCCTTTTTAATATATCTTACAAAAATGTAGCTTCTTAAAACACTACCATGTAATCAGCAGCAAAACTGTGAATGTGTTATTTCATTTTTCCAAAATGTGTTTGGAAATCTGAATGAATGCATGCCTTTGTGTGTGTCATCACTGCCAATGATGCTGAATTTCTAATAAATTTCTGAAGCATCTTTAAAAATAACTAGATCATAATGTTCTGTGTATACGAACAGGCAGAAATGGATTTATCCATGGTGAGACTATTTATACTTCAGAAGGGTATTTGCAGTGTGACTTACAGCATCTGAACGTCAAGCTTTTGGCTGATTAGCGTGGTTTATGGGGCTGTTAACAGAACTCATCAATCTGTTTACCTGCAGACAGCTCCTCTTCCTGGCACCAGCTCACATTTGCCACCGTTGACACAGAGATGGGGCTGCAGCTCGCACAGGCTCCGGCAGGGCAGCCCATCCTGGCTGGCATAGCCAGGCTTGCAAAGGCAGTCGGCCTCTTTTGTCCACTCGTTCAGTACGCACTTGGAAAACTTGTCACAAGCCATGAATTTGCAGGGGTCTGCCTGGTCAGCTGTAAAGGATGGGTAAATCATTAACTGAAGCATTGCCCCAAAGGTCTTGGCAGGGCTTGTGGCAGCCAGAGAAAACAGCTCGTGTTTACTGGCCTGCTGCTTGGGAGTGCTGATGGGAGGATGTCATCCGGCATGGAAGGACACACAGCCTCTTCCTGTACAGGACACAGCCAGTTCATGTTGACATCTGCCCTGATTTACCCCATCTCTGCTAAGCAGTGAGTTTATTTTCATCTCACTGACAAGGATTTTCACATTTGGATGATTTTACCCTGTTTTTGCTGTGAGTGGTGTCATCATACTCGTGGATCCTGTGCTACAGCCTTATGTGAGAGGAATAATTTCAACTCTAATTATGTGTTCTTAAACACATAATTTAGGACATGACAGAGGAATTAGATTATTGACTATTGCGCAATACTAAGACCTGCAATGTAGAAATACTGTCATATTCCAAAGAATATGCTTACAGGCTTTGTAGTGTTGGGTTTTGTGCATGGGTGGGGTTTTTTTTCTTGTTTGGGACTTTTTTGTTTGTGCTGTTGCTGCTGTTGTTGTTGTTTTGGGCTTTGTTTGTTTGTTTGTTGGGTTTTTTTGGGTAAGGTATTTTTGTGCTATGGTATGTTAACATTGGAAAAGCCTGCTTAGTTTTTTGTTTTGTTTTTTTAAATATTAGTGAGGGATACCTCTGTGAGATTAAGGCAAAAGGACCCTGCTGATGTTCATGGGAAGGCCCAAATCAGAGACAGCTGTTACACAAGTCTGCTTCTCCTTTCCCATTCTCTGCCAACCCAACCTGTACTGATGGAGTGATGAGGAGGAGCGCTGCATCCACCTGGCTGATGGACCCTGTTTCCTGTGTACCATGGGGCAAAAACCTTAGAAGGCAAAAAGTAAGAAGTACATCAGGGTATACAAATCCTGTTCTTGCCATCAAACAGCCCCAGTAAGATGTATGAATCCAGAAAGGAAAAGAAAAAAGAAAAAAAAGTGGACAAAAGTAGGAAAAGAGAGCAGAGAAGGAAATGAGAGCAGATATACAGGTATGAGCTGTGTGTATGGGCTGTGTGGCCCTTCATGTAGTTAAAAGGGAAGGTTTGTACTGGATATTGCAGCTTGCAACTGGGATGAGAGGTTTCTTCTGCAGCCATTCACGCTCTACATACCAGATGCTCAGTAATACTAATTTAAATGAAAAATGAGGATTGCATTTGTTATAGGAGTACTGGAAATCTCAGACACACACTGGGATATGCTTCAGTGGTAGAAATGAATCCATCAGAGCTGTTCACTTATAATCCCTTGATAATTTTATGGCTATTTCCTGTTTTGAATTCTTGACTAGTGGGTTTTAGTGTGCACCCTTTGCCATATGCAATGTGCATGTTGGCTTGATAAGTCCTTTGCTCCTGGACTGGGAGTGTGAGCTCATGGAAACTCCAACAAGTAGAGCTTGGCTCAAGCATTTGGCTGGGATGAGTTCTTGTGATAATATTTCATCTTCCTTAACACATACGTGCATACTTTGTTATATTTTCTGTTTTCACAGAAATAAATTATTAATGAAAATTTAAAAAAATTTATAAAAATAATTAGTAGTTATTAATTATTAATTATTAAATCCTAATTAAATATTTAGTGCAGATATTTTGAAAAGTTCTTCTTTTTTTTATGGTATTATTTATGACCAGTGCAGTCAGCCCTTTGCAGCTGCTGACTCTTGATAGAGATTTTGGACTGTCAGTTCCCATCCATGTTTCACTTTGGTAGAACATCATTACCACTAGATGGCTCTCAGTTTCACAATAAAGAGGAATTTGCTTATACTACCTTAACTTGATACACAGGTTGGGGTTTATATTTTTTGTTTGTTTTCTGAAATTAAAATGCATCAGACTTTGACACAGCTGTACTGGAATATACTGACTTTGTGAACACAATTTCTTCTATTATAAGCTTATAAGCCTTGAAAAACAGCTCTCTCCACAAACTCTCTGCAATGAACTCTGTTTTCTTGAATTAATGTTGAAATACCACATCAGTAAAGCATATCAGATGAAGATTAAAGATTTAAAATTTTTTTCTGAATTTGCATTTTAGGTTCTTTCTTATTTTAATTTTTATTTAATGGAAATTTATTACTAAAGCAGGGAACATATGGCAGCCCAAAGTTCACTCTTTATAATTAACTAATTTGATACTTTATTCATCAAACATCAGTTTATCATGGTTTATTTGAAGGGTAGAATACTGTGATTTTGTCGGCTTTCTTTACCACAAGCTACCTATGCTTTTAGTGGCCACAAAGACATATGTAAAATGAAAACTGGTTAGAAACTGAATTGTAAATGGATTTTTGTTCCAGAATTGTCATAGATCTGTACATAAAAAGACAGCTTAACCAAAACTCCTTGAGGCATCTGCATACCTTTGCTGTTGTTCTTCTCCATGACAATGAAATTAAATTCTACCCTGAAATAATTTCAGAGCCTGAAAATAGATTCAGGCTTCAATTTTATAAAATAGTGTAGGTTTTGAAAACACTAAGTTTTTGACATAAGAATAGCATCCAGATGTGTAGTTACTGAGTTTCTGCTGTTTAGCAAAGACTATAAACTTATTTGAAAGATATAAATCCAGAGGGATTCTAGAATTACAAATCTATGGAGTACTAAAGTCATGCCCAATTAGTGAGTGTCTGTAGAATCCAATTATTCCTACACATTGTCTCCTTTTGTTTTGAATGCTGTATCCTTTAAAAAAAAATCTAACGATGCTCTAAACCATGGTTTGCTTACAACATTGCAATAATCATCAGAAATTATGTTTCCATACTCCAGTGCAAGACCTGCAAACTGCACATGAACATTTCTTACACCTGTCTTCACCCTGTACTTGTTCTAGAGATCACTCTATTTGTCTCTGAAAAGCAGCTGGTTAACATGCACAGCCCAACAGCTCCACCCAGCTTTTCATTACAGTATGAAAATACACCTGCAGAGAATTTGCAACATCTTTTTTTGTCTTATTACCCCCTATCACTGGGAGGATATTGTTAATGTGGTTATTTTCAAGACAGTCATATTTCTGAAGCTGTAACAGTCTGAAAAAAGATAGTCTGCTTACTTTTGTTTTAGCAAATACATTAGTAATGCAATCTTACCTGGCTCAATATCCAGAGAATAGCTGTCAATCTCCAAATTGAGGTGCTGGGCTGCAGCATCACAGAAATCTTCCAAAACACAGTGTACTGCTTCTGTGATATTGTATGGCACTGTCTTGGCAAATTTCATTTTGCTGTTCACAATCACACTTCCGTTCCTGAAGTTGAGAATTTCCAAGTGCTTAAAACCTGTAAGGTTGGACTGAAGGTATGGAAGTAACTGCAAAACAGAAATTTGCCTTTATTTTAACTTACTGTCAGTATCTACCTGCTATTAATTTCTCTTATAGTCAATTTTCATTACCAAGTACACACATCACAGATTTATTTCCCTGAGTTTAATACAGTTGTTAAGCTCCATGAACAAATTAACTTTTCTGTTTAGCAGTATCTTCTTCTGGATTTCTGCTTTTTCTCAATAATGTATTGAGATGGATGGGCAGCAATTTCCCCTGTAAAGAAATGCATAGCAGCTGGGAAGTTTATTCATCTGGAAGAGAAAAAAATTACCTCACTCAAAAGCCAACTTTAATTATTTTCAAACATTCAATCCAGGCAGGTTAGGGCATAGTATAATAGACATGTTATAGCTGAGCTGACCTGTGCCCTATTGTACCAACAGAGAAAATCCATATCTAATCACAGTCTACGCTATGATATATTTTTAAAAGCCTATTTTTAAATGCAGCAAGCAGACACAAGTCTCAGATATAATCAGCACCACTATACTGTTGACGTGGATCTAAGAAAAAGCCAAATAAATTACATGCTAGGCATATATCTGGGTTCTCTTGATCAAGTAAAATCTTTCATCACTGACTTCACAAACTCTGTCTTCAGACTCTAAGAGCATCCCAGGCTTATGGATCCTTTAAAATACAGCTTATCAGACAGAACTCTAGTAGGGTTTAGTATTGTTAAAATTCTGTGCACTTCGGTGTACTCCTTTAAACTGCACCCAGCTACCACACATGCCGTTCAAGTTGATTTCCACCCACCAATTGCATGAACTGTTGTTCCAGCGCTTTGTATTCTGTCGAGCTCCTGTTGAAGAGGTCATCAGAGAAGTGCATGTTGGTTACCCTCAGGCTGAAGAAAACCACCAGCTCTTTGCCTTTGGCTGCAGTGGTCATGGAGCTGGTAGTCACATACTTGAGCACCGGTGCTGGGGTGGTTTCTGCAGGCTCCGTGGTCAGCACGGTGGGGATGTAGCCGCTGCCCTGCTCGCCCTCGTCCAGCGCGGCCGTGCTCGCCGCGCCCATCTGATCCAGCTCGGCAGCGATGTCCTGCACGCCCATCCCGGTGCCATCCGCAGGAACGCCCTCAGGGGCTGGAGCTGAGGAGCCTGGTAACTCAAGGGACTGCTCGATGATCTCAGAGGGGCTGTAGGACAGGCTGGTGGCTGCAGGCAGCGGTGCTACTGATGGCAGCACATCTGTAATGACAGCTCCAGACTGCACGGTAGAGACATCACTTGGACCAGTAAAGAAAGGCAACCCTTCATAAGTGCTGGATGTAACAAAAATGTCATCACCTGATGATTCTGGTTCTTCCATGATCTTAACTGCTGCAGAAAACATGATAAAACCAAATTAGATATGCTGAAAAGCAAGCATAAAAAGCATCAAACACGGAAAAAAAATGTATACGGTATTTCCACTGCAACATTTTTAACAATAAGTTTAACAGTATCTAAATATGAAAATGTTAATGCCACCACCAAGAAGGTCTACTGGAACAAAATACCTCATATGAGGTATGTTTGAGTGATGGGATTTCTGCAGGTTCTGTGTTTAATAGTTATGCTTGGCAAGTATTTCCTGAACCTCTACAGCACATTCTTGTTCTGAAGGTACATAATCACACTGTCAGTTTATATTGTCTGAAAGGGGAGATTGGAGCTTTGAGCTCTCTGCTTGGAACACTTGTATGCCAGAGTCATTCTGCTTCCCTCTGCGAAAAGTTAAAGCTATTATTTGGCAGTAATCATAAAATGCGATTACAAAAACAATACAGCCCTTCTAGATGCAAACTGTCTCAATTTACCCAAAAGACAACAGCAGCAATGAAAAAATATTCAAACCTTAAGAAGCCATCTATTGCACCTGAAGCAGAATTTTTACGATATTCCCATTGGGGCTTGGCATGGATCTAGGTTATGTGATAAGTGTAGGTGAAATCCAAATCTAAGGTGTCAGGATTGGGACTCTCTGAATTTGGCTTGCAGCTACCTGGCCTCAGTAACTTCCAATAAATGATGTCCTCCACCAAGCTACCTGCCCAAACTGGTGCCTTTGTCCTTTTTCAGTGATATACCATTCTTCATGTGGAAATTTTAGCAGCCCCCTTCAGGCAAAATCACTTATCAGCAGTAAGGAAAGAAATTTTTCTCTCTTCCTTTCCCTATATCCTCATTTCCTCCCAGTGGCCAATGAAAATATGAGAGGAAAGCAAAGTTTTGCAGTGGGAATATCCTTGACTGAATGAGGTGGCAATTGTCCTGCCACCTCATTTCAACAAAAGCTTCTTTTTGTTGCTCTTTTCTTGCCATGTCCTCATGTTTCTTGTATGATTAAGGATATGGACAGATTAGAAAAGCAAAGCCCAGTGATGTTCTCTGTTTACAAAGCTCTTGCTATTACTTGTTATGCTGATAAGGAGCGAGAGTCACTTGTCAGTTAAGAGAACTCAGAACAGCTTTGCTAGCGTTAGTGCCTGAGGCATTAATGCAGGATGATCTACTGATGGGATGAGCCTGCAGCTCCACAGACATCTCTCTCAGCACGAGAGCACACACTGAAGCACACACCATTGTGATGGCATTTGTTAGGCAGATTACATTTTAGACAGATAGCTACAGGAGAAAGATGTACTGGCTTTGAAATTGCAACAAATTTGAAGCAGAAATACACAGCCATATATATATTGCATGCCTGGCATACAGCTGTGTACATATATATATATATATACATGTGGTCTATACATAGACTATAATGGTCTTCTGGCATCCTCTTATTACAAGCAAAGTAACTTAAAAGGCCTTGAGGGCATACCAAGATGATCTCTGAGCATGTATCACCTGTTTTCAAAAGCTGCCAGTTCTCAGCAATCACTGTGTCTCCAGCTGAAAGAGACAGACAGCAAGTGACACAACAGTGTGTGGTGTTAGTAAATGGGTTCACATCAAGGGCTGCTGGGCACCTACTGTGGCACAGCAGCAGTCCCAAACCCAGGGGTCACTGACATGTTCTTTGTCTAACAGGTGTCGTGTTACTGATGTAAGACTTGCCTACACAAGTGACATGTTGAAATCAGCAGTACAATAATTTGCAGCTGGTTTTACCAAGATTTTCCTCTGCCTACACAAGGCTTCAATAAAATTAAATCCTAAGGAGTTAGGAACTATGGATGAAACAGAGAAGACGTAGACATTTCATAGAATCAAAAAATGGTCTGGGTTGAAAATCTAATAATCTAATTGGATTATCTAATCCAATCCTCCTGTCATAGGGAGGGACACCTTCCACTACACCAGCTTGCTCAAGGCTACATCCGACCTGGTCTTGAACTTCTGGGGATAGGGCATTCAAACTTGGGTAACCTGTTCCAGTGCCTCACCACCCTCACAGTAAAGAATTTCTTCCTAATATCTAACCTAAATCTACACTCTCTTTCTGTTTAAAGCCATTCTCCCTTGTCCTATCTCTACACAACTTTGTAAAAGATCCCTGTCCAACTTTCTTGTACACCTCCTTTAGGTACTGGAATGCACAGTAGGGCTCTCCCCAGAGCTTTCTCTTCTCTAGGCTCAACAAGCCCAGCTCTCTCAGCCTGTGTCCATAGGAGAGGGGCTCCTGCCCTCTGACCATCTTCATGGCTCTCCTCTGGACTCCATGGTCTTTTTTGTGTTGGGGAGGGGGGCCAGAGCTGAACAAAGTACTCCAGGTGTGTTGTGACAAGAGTGGAGTTCAGAACCTCCCTTGACCTGCTAGTCAGTAAAATGAAAAACAAAATCCCAAACCTTTGCATTTAAAATGTTGGGTTTATGCATAACATCAATATGTATTGATTTTCAGACTAGATGTAAAGAAGAACCTTTTTTTTTATTATGAGATTGGTGAAACACTGGAACATGGAGAGGGGGTGGATACTGCATCCCTGGAAATGTTGAAGGTCAGATTGAATGGGACTCTGAGCAACCTAATCTAGCTGAAGATGTTCCTGTTTATTGTAAAGGCGTTGAACTGGATGGTCTTTAAAGGTCCCTCCCAATCAAACTTATTCTATGAATCTGTGAATCCACATGCACATAAAAATATGCATAAAATTTTGCAACAGAACACAAAATGCATTTACGTTGTTCATCACAAAGGAATTATTTGTAAAAACGTCACCAATTTGCTTTGTAGATAAGATTTTCACATCAGAAGACAATTATGTTATGAAACCTCTCTAAGTACAAACTCGGAAGATTTAGACACTCAATCTCAGCATATTTCATTTCAGCATGAAGTTTAGTTTACAGAACTATCATTCAGGTGTAGGGAATCCACAGAGGGCACAAAATAAGTCAATGAAATCAAATATACTCCCAGAGAAACCACAGTGAAGGTTAAATAATACAATGGAATTAAAAGCTGATGTCTGCAATAAAAACTGCAACTCAAATTTCAGCCACCACTTATCCTCCCACAAAGTTGTTCACTGAACTCCCCAGACATTTTTTTGTACTGCATATCCAAGGCAGGACAGTATTGTACCAAGAGTGTTATAACAAAAATTAAACACCCGTGGGCAAAGGTGTGAAAACACTAAACTAAGAGGCAATTTCCTGTGCCCATGCTATATTAAATCTTTATAAAAGGAGTTGCCCATATAGGCATCCCCTGCTGAGAGAAAGAAATACATAGATTTGACTTATCAGAAAAAAATCAACTGCCATTTCAACAATTTTATTTTAGCTATCTGATTAGTTGGTCCTCATATCTTTTTGAATGAGGGAAACCCTTCTAATTGACCATGAATAAGGAATAATTGTTAGGGGAAGGTCAAATTGTCATGAGACATTTTCCTAGTGGGTTTGCATTGATGAGCAGGCCCAGAATGTTATACTTTAAGAGGTCCTGGCATTTCCTTTCATTCATGAGCATAATAAGCACTGACATACCTTCCAAGTCCACTAGTGGGTATTCTGCACATGTTCTGTGCATGAAAGTTACAGTGCTACAATATCTATGTATATATTTGCATACTTGCTGGCTGAAATAAATAACCAAAGAAGGGAAAAGTGTGCAGTTAAGAGATTGGAGATTGGTTCAGAGTAAGAATCACCTTGTGTGCAGCTCTGCTGACGCCAATACCAGATGGACACAGAAGGTAGCTGCATTCAAATTTACATATTTTGTTGGTGCTTGAAATGTCACTAAATCCCTGGACACAGGACTGCTGCATACAGACAAAGTGCTGAATTTATGTTTAAGGCCTTTAATTTTTAACTAGGGCACAAGTAATATGAGGATTAAGAGAATTAAGAGAAGAGGATCGTTAACCTAATGTGTCACAATGAGTGTCTCCCAACACATGATTACTGATTACATTCTTCTTTCTAACTGCAAAGCCAAGCCAAAAGAGTCCCAGTGATCTAAGACTGTCATTCTGTCTGTTTGGACCCTCCAGAAACGAGGTTCAGTGTCCACTAAATCCATTGAACTCTTTCCCCACTGACTCCAGAGAACGTGAGTTCACCCTCTGTCCTCCATCTTCCAGTTCTAAAAACTCTATTCTCTATTAACCTTTTTCCTTAGCATCCACAGTGGAGCTCTTTGACTAGTCTGACTTTTCATAGGACAGCGTGAGAGTGCAGCTCTAGCTCTGCTACTCACTCCACTACTGTGGTGTTCTGTGGAACTTATAGAAGCCTTCATCTTATTTTGAAAATTTCCATACCTTGCAGCTGTGTTTTATTATCAATTTTCTCAGCCTCTAAGATAAATGTCATCCTCACATGATGTCACAAGAAGAGTATTTTCTTTCTTAATAAAGATATTTTCTATCTTAATAAAATACTGCTTAGTAATGGTAATTTCTCATTATTCTCAGGACTATTCACTTCTTCCTGACACTGAAAACTTAAAGAGTAAGATAAAATTTGTGAGATCTAAGTCCTGAAAATCTAAACTGCTACAGAATTCAGGGCATTGGGCAACCAAAGCTATCTCCACATGGACATCAAGGCCAACCTTCTGTTCAGTACCAGACAACCCTGTCTTACTGACTTTCCTGCTTAGCTAAGTAATTTGTGAAGGGCTACGGACTGTGTCCTTGATTTGGGATGTACCATGATGTTGCTGTCATCTCACTGGGATCTTTACCATGAACTCTTTTTGGGAGGTCAGTAATATTATTTACTTCTGCAATGACTGAGGAAAAAAAAAGCAAAGAACTCTTCACTTGTTCCAATGCATAAAGATTAAGAGCAAACCACTAAAAAAAAAGCTAAGGCCTGCCTGCTTTTATTGCTCTGCAACTTTTCCCTCACAGTAGCCAAGTCTACCTGAGAGCAGCAGAATGATGCAGCTCACTAAAGACTGACTCTCCATAAGCATTTCACTGGTGCAAATCAGCCAGTCTTACTCAACTCACACAAAATTTTCAGTACAGGTGAAGTATTCTCTTTATGTAATGTTGGAGGGTCAGCATTTTGATTGATCCATCTGTTTTTGGGAAATAGAAGCTCCCCTAGACTATATGGAAGTCAGTCTGTTGCAGAAGGGAGTCACATTTGCCTTTAACAATTCCCTCTTTGGTCACTGTACCTGTAAGAGCCCTCTGAAATATCAGTTTCTTGTGGGATTAAAAATTCATTCTGTCTTTGATTACGGTTTTCACATGCATTGGCCATAGCATGGCTGAAGATAGTAATTCAGCTTGCCATTTACTTTGTTATAAGGAACTTCTGTTACTTCAATTAAAAGATTTCTGAAAAAGACTCTTTCTATAAAGTTTTGAAACAATGAAATGAATACATGTAAAATTTTTTTAAAACAATTTTGATTTCAGGTTAATAATTTAAGTACAACAGGTGGAGATACAACAGATAACTATTAACTGAGCAATCTTACTTCATAGACCTGTGTCAAATTCATATGCTGAGAAAACTGATGTTGAACCTTAACGACTGTCTTTGGCATTCTCATGTTTCAGCAGTTTTAGAGGATTAAGCATTTCAGAAACACAGATGTAATTTAAACAATACAGGAATAGCTGGTGTTTAAAGCATACCCAAAATTCTGAGTAGAATATAAGAATATGCAGAAAGATGAGGTGCATAATCAGATACCTTGTATGGACAGCAGGTCAGTGGTAGGTTATTTCCATAATGTGACAAGTCACTTTCATCATATACAGAACCTTTTACCTCTTCTGCTATTGAGATTGCCAGATAAAATTACATACTAGTGCTCAACTACTCTGAAAGTCAGTTTTCTGAGTAAAGTCCTTCCTAAAAAATTATGCAACCAAGATTAAAATGCTCTTGTGAAGTAAGGGAATTTGTAAGTACATTTACATAAAAACATGTCAAAAATGCCAGGGATACCATGGTTGTTTTGTATTGTAAGATATTTTGTATTGAAGTTCTGTACTATGTGCTACCATAGTAATATCATATTAAAATGCATATTAAACAAGAAAGGTACCATGCTAATCTTGGAAGCAAACCCAAGCAGCAGTGAATTTGCAAAGAGAAATGCACATATACAAAGGAACAGAATCAAAACCAATAAGAAAACTCTTGCTTAAAACAATAGCTTCAGGAGGATTTAATATCTCTTATTCCCATTGTTGAATGTTCTCAATTAAATTTGAAAAATTTCTTTCATGAATTTAAAATAATGATATCTATGTGAAAACAGCCTGGGTCTTTACAAACACCTGGAAACATAAAGAGACATTCATCTAAATGTTGCAAACACTGCTGCATGACACTGTAAGAGTTTTAGAGCACCCCAAATGGAGAACCTGGAATACTCTTTTTGATTTATTTTATTTTGGAATGTTTGGAAACAAAATCTGACAAGTAGCAATGCTTATCCTTCAGAACTTAAAGTGTTCTCCAAATTCCTGCCCATTTTCTCTATCCTTTTCAACTGTGCAACAGGAAAAAATCAGAGCAAATTTTTGTAGAGGATGGGACCATCAGACAGTTTTGTGGTATCAAAGTTTATTAGTTTACAAAATGGTAAAAACAAAAAACAAAATAGAAGTTACATGATACAATTCAAGCAATGTGTTGACCAAAGACCTAAAACAGAAAAGAAAAACATGAAATTAGAAAGTTAAAACCAGTCATTCTATTAAAATTTCATCATCGGATGAGCACATTAAGACTTGCCAAGAAAAATGAAAACACTGAACATACTTTTGTCCCTCCTTTTACTATGTAGTCACTTGTATGAGAAAATAGTTCATAGAATGAAAGTTACAGAATGAGGAGTTTTGGTCTTCTAAATTGTGCCTTGGATGTAGGTAGTCTGATTTTTCTCAAAGTTTTGAAAAGGATAATATGACTCTGTTAGAGTCATATTATCCTTTTCAATAGATAGAAAAAGATATTTAAGAGGCAAGATCCTTCTTGCTTTATGTTTAATTGTAGGAATACATTTTAATCTTACTGACATTGAAAAGGACTTTGGGCCAGATGCCTTAGTGCAGACTTGGCTTGTTAAAATGCACCCGTCGTGCTTGGACTGTGGACCTGAGCAGCCCAGAGCAGCCAGAGCACTCTTGTCAGGGGGCAGGCAGGATGCTGAATGTTAAACCCACAGGCAGTACAATTGTCCTTACAGCCACTGGCCTCAGGTTTGTGTGCAATCCCTCAAGAGACCTTCACGTAACACTGGGGCGCAGAGGTCTTATGCCGTAAGCTAGTTTTCCAAAAAACGACAGCTAAATTAATATTTGGGATTGTTCTCACATAAAATGACTGGATTAAGGTACATGGGTTTCATTTCACTTTTCCAATTGTTGTTGAGTAGCAGTGACAATACAAAGGTGAAACATTGTTACTCTAGCTGCTCATAGAACTTACAGGTACATTGGGAAGCTAACAACAGGAAAAAAATAACTAGCGAGCTGCCCATAAAATACTCTCTTCACTCCCCATGAAAGAACTACTAAGTATTACTAACACTAACCTTCTTGCCATAGTTTTGAAAGGAATTGTTAATGAGAGGTCAAAGCCTCCTTTTAACCAGCAGGGGAAAAAGAAAAATAAATCATTATTTTTTGTAACTGCAGCTGATGCTGACTCTATTCTCTTCTCCCCTGCCACATATCATCATTGAAATCATCTGCCTTGATGATTTCAGGCATGCATTCTCCTCAGGCCACACTACATTTTTGTTTTATCATTATTATTAAAGCTTTGCAGTGTCATGTAGGCATATTGTGAAGTTCTTCAAGATTTATTCAGCATAATTTTGATTTTTATTGTTTCACTTTGGAGTGTCAGTGTCTGATTCTGAAATGATGAAGAAGATACAGGGATAGCTAGGTGTAGATATAGTTGGTATAGAATAGGGATGAGAATGGAACTTTGAGCTTATTTTAATTATTTAAGACAAGTTTAACCAGGGCTTCAGCCACTGCTCTAGGCTACATATACATTTAGGAGAAAGGACTGAAATGTGTTAAAATATTTTCCCAACTTCATTCCTTTCAATCTCTAAAAAGATAAATTAAAACTATGGCAATTGTTATGGGAAGATGGACCTTAGGAACTGTAATCCTCAGCTATGAAGATGCCATTCTTGAATAATATTTTCTGTTTTTTTCAGTCAACCCCAGCAGGCTTATCTGTGCCAGCAATTCCCTGAAACAACTCTGCTTGAAAGCCCATTATTCCAAACTGCAGGGCAATAAAGATGGTTATTAAGGAATGTTTGACCCTATATAAAATTTTGTCTGTAAAACTCTGTTATTGGCACCACTATTCTACAAATATTCTATACTACAATAATTTAATTTTAAAAAGTCTAGCAACTGGAGAAGAATGAAAGAGAAGGCCAAACATGTAGATACAGTAAAATGAAGAAGAAATGAAATATTTTGCATCCAGGCTTGGTTTAATCATGTTCTTACTGATGCATGTAATGATCTTACCATTCTACAAAATGAACGTGAAATTTCTGTGTCCTTCTAATTTACACCTGGATGTCATCACCTGAAATTGAGTTTAGTTTTTTCCTCTACAGAACTTCATAGAAAGTTTAATTGAGAAAGAAATGTTAAGGACTTCTGGGAGAAAAATTGCATGCTATCTTCAACCAAAAGTCAGAAATTGCTTGCACATTGCAATAAAAACCAAAAAGTCTGTGACACCCCTGACAGGAGTTTAAGCTGTAAATATTCATAAACATGAATCACATTAAATTTAATGCAAACATTATTGCAAATATGTCTCCATTTAAGATTTTAATGTATTTTTGTTTGTTAAACACTATAGTGTTTTCCACACTGACTAATTAGCAGCTTAAATTTATATTAGCACCAGTGCTATCTATGTAAGGCATCTCAAGATGGCTGAGAAGACCAAAGCTGGAATGCCAAGCCCTGTCTATAGACAGAGGTACAAAATTCCATTGAGATATGGAGCAGATGATGGAGCAGAGATGATTCACAGCACCCAAGTTACAACTTGTTTACAACAGTCCATTGCAGGTGGCATGAGATTTTTCTCTAACAAGGAACAGACTAAAAACATTTCCACTCTGAGGTCAAGTGTGGACTCTCCTATGCTGGAGAACATTGAATTCTCCAAAGAGAGGAGATTAATAATTTAGAAAGTCAAAGTTTTAGTACCATTTGATCATAACACTTTTTTTTTTTTCAAACCCAGCATTTCTAGCAAGACCAAGGATTTTTAATAAGTGAGGGAAATGCATTATTTAGGGCGTGTTAGTCTCAGCAGTGCCATTTTGCCTAACATTTGTTCCAACTGGACTACATGACATGTAAACTTCATTAGTTTCATGCATTTATGACATATCAAATGTTAACCTTGCATTCTCAGCACAGAAGTCTGTATTATTTGTTTTAAAATACCCTTCTGATTATATTGCTGCAAAGACCAGGGGTTTTAAATTAACTTCATTCAGGACAATAATATATTTAAAATACACATTTAAAATTATTTGTGATGCTGGCCCTTCAAATTCTGAACTTATTTCTGCCTTTTATATTTGCCTTTACTAGATAATTAGAATTCTTGCAGTCATGTCTAAAAACTGTAAACTGCCTCAAGGTTTTAGCCCTTTAGTTCTAAAGAAAATTAATTTTCTGGAACAAAGTGGAATTAAACCACATGCAGCAGCACATATATATCCCTCCTGGAGGGAGAGCTCCTTCATGCACTGTAACAAAGAGGAAGAATTATGGGTGGTTTGTAGGCTTGACTACAAAGTGTGACTGAGCAAGTGGTGGAGCACTGAGGTCTATCTTCCCGCTGTTTTCATAGGTGCACAACATTTTTTCATTATACAAGAAGATTTGCATCTGGATAAGCAAATTTTCTTAGCAGCAATATAAATTGTTTTCAGTACTTCACGCAGTCATTTTAATGAGTCATTGGAATTACCAATTGAGTTTATAGAAAGTTATCACTTGTTTTGGTTCATTTGTGTTGTGTATTTGGGGGGTCATGAATAAGAAATAATTGAAGGAAGACAATTGAAGTAAAACAGAAGTGGTTGGATAGCTTAATAATTTAAACAAGTCATGTGTTAAATTGGAAAAATAGACAGTGCTCACTTTCTCTCAACTTTTTTGCTTGGATTAGTAATTTCATTTCAGCATTTCTAGGTATGTTTTGAAGACATGATGTAGATTTTGTTCTATTCCAATTGCTCCTGCTGTTCCCAGCACAGAGACAACTGGGCAGAATGCTGTCATTAAATTCTGACCAGATGCTAATAACTTATTGTAATGTGTTTAGGATTCTTCAGGAATACTCTGAGTAGGCAGTTCTAACTGATCAAAATGTTTCCTTCAATCCAACATATCCTAATATGGGCTTGCTGGAACTCTTCTATTCACCCTCATCTTCAATTTGCAGACAACTTTCAGACTACTGAATATTGTATAACGTGCTTGAGAAAATGACATTGCTAGACTTACCTGTTCACTTCTCCAAACGTCAGGCAACCTTCACAAAAAACACTCTTTGCACATCTGAAGCAGCAGGAGACAAGTAGAAGGGCAGAGAGAGAAGCTGATGGGGAAAAATGTCAAGAAAATCCTGTCAGTTTATGATCCAAGAAGACATAAGGAAAACATAAAAATTCTGACCAATAATAACTTATTGTAATGTGTTTAGGATTCTTCAGGAATACTCTGAGTAGGCAGTTCTAACTGATCAAAATGTTTCCTTCAATCCAACATATCCTAATATGGGCTTGCTGGAACTCTTCTATTCACCCTCATCTTCAATTTGCAGACAACTTTCAGACTACTGAATATTGTATAACGTGCTTGAGAAAATGACATTGCTAGACTTACCTGTTCACTTCTCCAAACGTCAGGCAACCTTCACAAAAAACACTCTTTGCACATCTGAAGCAGCAGGAGACAAGTAGAAGGGCAGAGAGAGAAGCTGATGGGGAAAAATGTCAAGAAAATCCTGTCAGTTTATGATCCAAGAAGACATAAGGAAAACATAAAAATATTCAAGGGAAACAGAAGAGCTCTTACCCTCTATATCCATCGATGTGAAAAAAATGGTGAGCATTCCTGGCACAACGAATGGGTGGATTCCAATCCTTGGAACATACGGAGAGGTTCTTGCAAGAAACAACGTGGTTGCCTTTTCTGTGACAATGCTGGTTTTGCCAAACAGAAAATTGTGCTAACCAAAGACAGTGCTTAAGCAGCTGAGGTTGAAGCAGAGGCGGAAAAAATCCACAAATATGCAAAACCCTGAGATTTTTTCCTAGTGATTACTTGGAAATAAGACTGAGTGAAGCGTGTGCCACCCAATTAACTGCTGGGTAGCAGGATAACATTAATGGGGACAACTCACAGAGGTTTGTGTGAACATGAGATTAATTATGGCAATAATTAAGGAGGCTTTTATCAGTTACACATACAGAGATGTGACCATTGTGTACTCCTTATCAGTGGCTTCTTCTCACAGAAGAAACCCCTGCAATAAACCCTGCAGAGTCTTTGTCTCTCTGAGTCCTTCTTGAAAGCCTGAGGATGACCCAGGCTTCTCAAGCTGAGATGCAGTATATCTGAGTAGCTGAAGGATTTTACTGCAGCTTTGTTTTGTTTTGCAATAACTTCTCCAGAAATAATGCCTCCTCCATGATGGCCAGGATTTTCAGATAAACATTTACCTGGACTGTACAATTTGTTAGCGGCTACAATTAAAACAAATTCAAATTAAATTTCTTCTTACTGTTTAGGAAGCCAAATATTATTGTTTGTATTACTACTGAAATTTTCTTGGTTTTTGAAATAACATCTGTCTAATACATTACATAAATTGCTTCCCTTTTGAATTGTCATACTGTTTCAGACAGTCACAGGAGGATGGCAAAGAGAAGAAATTTAACTGTACAGAAGAAATGCTAATGACTTTTAACTGCTGAAGGAGGAAATATGAAGAAGAAAGAAGAATGCTGGAGAAAATATGAAGAAGAAAGAAGAATGCTAGAGAAAAGTGATCAGATATCATTTCAGACAACAGGGGGAAAACCCTTTTTTTTTTGCACTGGTTGTAAATGGAAAATAGAGGACATTTTAAAGGTGCTACAGCGAAGAAAAACCTTTCTGAGGTGTCAGATGTTGAAATAGTGACATCTGATGCAGACATTTCAGAATTTTTCAATAAAAGCCCTGGAAATTTGTGCCCCAGGCTTTCTTCTAATTCTGCAGCGAAATCACAGAACACTAGGCTTTCAGAACACTTTAAGGACAACTTGGCATCTTCCTGCTGTTTCTGGACTGGTGCACGGGGTGGAGCAGCTGCCATCACCATGGGGCCATCACGGTGCTGTAATCCCCCCTGGGCTGCTGTTGGCTGCCCACGGACAACTTCACAGCGCAGAACTGCACCACCACAGCGCTGGATGAAAGGAGCCCACGCCTGCTCTGGCCTCATCCCTCCCACTGCCTGCTCATGCCTGACAAATCCCATTCTTCCATGGCTTTAAAGGACACCTCTCACCTGTTTCTGCTCACCTTTCTCTAGGTGTTGTATACAGAACTTTGCCTGTATTTATGTGTGTGAGGCCTGAGGCTGATGACCTTTTTGGGAGCTATGAAAGAAATTATTTTTATTGCTTGCTTGGTGACCTCAGGCAGGCACAGTTAAAGTAGTTGGTGTAGGATGTAGACATTCAATATTCAGGAGTCTGTAGTGATGTCTAGCCCACAGCGCACACATGTGACAGCCAATGCAATAAAATACATCTCTGAAACAGAGCTAAAAGAACCTCAGACTATGTTTTTTTGGTAGCCAATTTTCCCTTTCATGGTAAAGAAGAGTTAAGTTAGATTTCTAAACATATGATGAAGAAAATGTGCTCCATCTTCTGGACAGTAGGGTGGGGAAATGGCTGAAAATTAATACAGCAGAATTTCAGACAACTATTTAGACCCTAATCCTCTGCCCAACCTTATACAGCACTGTCTGAGTAGTTCCTGCCATTTCACACCAAAAACAGTTTGAAGATTTTTTTGTCCTTCTTTGATGCTACTAAGAAAAGCAGCTATGAAATGCAGCCAGGAACAAAGTGTGAAATATTCTGTACCAGGTAGGTTCTGCTTGCCATATTAAAATTAATAGTACTAACACTGCTGACTTTAATAAAACCTGAATTTCCAGATTGAATTCCATCTGTTCCCATGAAATACACAATATATCAAGAAATAAAAGACTACAGGAAATACCGTACACACAGGACTCTGCCAGAATTGAAAAAGGCTTTAAAAAGGGAAAAAGTTTTATAGAGTAAAGAGTATACATTTTAAAAACTCAGTAAACAGGTTTTCAACAGCTCTCCTGACTGTTAGGCATGCAGTATGCCTTGTGTACTATAAGCTCTTAAGAAAATGTAATAGCTGCAGCTTTGAGTTATTGCTAACACAGCATCCCTACTTTTTAGACAGGGCACAATTATTTTTTTCTTCTGCTACTCAGCTGCAGAAATAATGATGGAATTCTTATACTCTGGTGCTTGTTTCAGACATAACTTTTGTTCAACAAGATGAAACAAGATAGGATGTCTTATTTTGGGGTAGGCTTTTATTTACATCTCTAGCTTTTGTTCTGTTTTGCAGCTTGACAGGTTCTAACCTAAATATGCAGCAAATAATTTCTTAGGGGGTCGGTTCAAGTGAGTTAAAGATCCTCTGCTTCTTCCCTTCAGTCATTTGGAGCTCACAGGCAAGAGATGTTTAAGAAATTGGGAAATAGATATGTGACTTTATGCACTTTTTATGACATCAAGTCCCAATGCAATGAGTGAATAGAATGAAAAATGCATGACTTTCCTTTCCCTGCAAATGTAGCACTTTTCCACAGTTATAATGAACGTTATTTGACGGTATGCTATGCTTTTATCAGTAGTACTACAAGACTTCTCAGCATGCATTTGAAAATAGTTGTATGTAAGACTTTTCATCATAAACATTTTCAGGAATATTTGACAACTGATTCTTGTAAGAAGTGATTTTTCTAAACTTTAAGTCACTCTGCTAATCATAAAGTATTTGTTTTTCTCTCATTTCCGAAATCTGTTTATAAAGGCAAGATTATAGAATGGGAAGTTCATATTCAGTGCATTAACTACCATGCAACAACATGACCATGAAATGTGCTGTGCTCTTCCCAATCAGGAGCTGATGGCTGTGTGCTCCCAAGTGGGGTTGTGTTCTCCCAAGTGGCACCTTTTACATCCTCTACTCTCTAAAACACTGATGTAGTGATATGCTTGATCCAGACAAACAATCGTACAGGCTGTGTGATGAATAGACATTCCCCACTCCCACGCTTCTGCCAGGCAGCCCATTGTGAAGGATTGTGAAGGATGTTATCACCATGCAGGGAGTGTTTCCAATCAGCTCTGCAAACATTGTCTGTTTGCCTTACGGGATGTGGCCAGGCAGCAGGGATGAAGGTCCCTTCCTGCTGGCTTTGGACATGCTGGATAAGGAAGAACATCTTGAAAGGAGGAGAAGGGTTCACTCTTCTCACTTCAAGAGTACTTCTGGAGAGACTGAAAGGCAAGGCCTGAGCAAGGAGGGAGCTGGTTGAGCTGGGACAGAGTAGAACCTCCTATGGGAACAGGGAACTTTCCTGCAGCAGGGAGCAAACTTACAGGCTTTGAGCATGACATTCTTAGACATCCAGAAACACCGAGAGTGTCGAGTGTTGTTGTGCAAGCTAATGCATATTGTTGGAATTTTGTCCTGAATTTGCCTCTTGTTTGTTTTCCTCTGCAGATTTTTTAGTATCGCTTAGAGACAATGTGGGGACATCAAAGAATCCTGCTGAGTCCCATGATGTGCTTACCTGCCCTCTGCTCTTCTTTTGAGAGAGTCAGTCAAAAATCTGAGACAAAGCACATATGAATATTCATCCAAGAATAATTCGTCCCTTGTGCCTGTAGTGACCTCTTGCATCTTACACAGGAAGCACAGGCTTTGAAGTGTAAATAAAATTTAAGTTTACTGACCTAACACTGAGATGGTAAGGCCAGGCCAGGGAGCAGGATTGGAGAGGGAGCAGACAAGAGCTGGGACAGATGGAGGGCAGCTCCTCCTGGTCATGGCTATTCCTGCTTTGCCAGTGGAGGCTCCTGCCCTGCACAATTCACTTACCTGCACATAGTGGCTCGTATGGATTTGTAGCTGCTGGTGGAGGTGATGGAAGCAGTAACCTTACACATATTTTGCTGGGCTGGGGGAAAGCTTAAATTACTTGTGCCCTAAAGCTGACCTCACTGTCTTTGTCTGAACTTTCTTTAGTTTGCAGGGTCAGCTGTGGGAAATGTGTCTATCATGTATTTTTCATTTGAAAGGCTGCATTATCCAGACTTTTCTTTTTATGTATTTATATTCACTTTTATTTTATTTTATATTTTTCCTCATGTAGATGGGTGCCTGCATGACTACTGCATGGCTAAAATGGAATAAACAAATAGAGAAAACAGAAATTCAAAAGATTTTTCCCATTATTCAGATCTGTAGATATGTAAGCTTTTCTGAGCCATGATACTCTTTGCTTGGAAGAAATTATGTCATGCTACTCTCGCTGCTATCATCCATAATTGTCAGTAGAGCCCAAAGTAATTTACTTTCCATGATGTAAGTACCAAATTTATTTTTATGTTAATCTAGAACTCTTTTTTTTTTTTTTTCCCTGACATGTCTTTTTGCTCTGCCTATTTGAAATTTTACCATAATACTCTGTACTAAGTATTCCTCATCCTTTGGCATCTTTTGGGTTTGACAACCTTGAACAAAGATGTGTTAGGATTTTGCTGAAGAGAGCATCAAAAATGTACATTTTTCACCTCTGGTGAAGGAGAATTTTCTGTCACAATGGAAAGGAATGCTTACTGCTCTGACACGCGACTGCATGTGTCACAACAGCTGCACCTCTCCTCCTCTCTCTTACACAAAAATCTCGTGTGTCTTACCTTGTCCAGACAGGCTGTCTTGGTCCACTTCCTCGAAAGGAGGTTCTGCTATGTCAGTCAGTTCTTGCTTCTCTTCAGCTTCCCTCTCCCTGTCTCCGGCGGGCAGGAGATCGGGAGTGGTGGGGCTGCCCGCCGTGGCCAGCTCCACCAGAGCTCCATCGCCAGCCGTGGGGGTGTCCTTGCCAGCAGAGTCATCTGCTGGGGGAGGCAAGTAGGAATCCTCTGATTCTGGAGGACTGCTGGTGCTACCCAGAACACTGAAAGGCACTGTGAAACTTGGGTGGTCGGTAGCAATAACTTGGGTGTATGGATATCTGTCCTGAAATGGTTCTCTGGAGGGTTTGGTAGGAAAATCAGGTTCAGATGTAATAAAATTATTAAATTCTTCAGGGATGCTGATTTCTTCACTTAGAGCAGGGCTTTCAGTTGTAAATTCAGCAAATACATCTCCTCTTTGGCCCACTGTTGCTGGACTGGGATAACCTAGTGGGAGTTCCTCCTAAAAAAGTTTTAAAAAAGCAGCTTTCATTATTATGTTTGAGTTTCATTGCTAAAAAGGCAGTAACCTTTAGCTAGCTAACCACATGAGCTAGCAAATAGCTAAATCAACATAGAATTATATTTTAGGTTGAGTTGGAAGGAACCTTAGAGGTCATCTAGTCTCAACCCCCCCTGCCATGGTAAGTGGCATCTTTCACTGGACCATGTTGCTCAATGCCACATCCAACCTATCCTGGAACACTGCCAGGGCTGCGGCATCCTTAACCACCCCAGGCACCCTGTTCCAGTGTTATTCCCTGCAGGCCCCCTTCAGATACAGGAAGGCTGCTACGAAGTCATAGGATGTGTAAAATGGCATGTGGATCTGATCCTGGTCACAGTTCCTGTAATTTTAAAAGTGATCAAAGAAAGATGACTTTAACTAGCCCTGTAAACTGCCCTCTTCTGTCATTAAGATGACTGAACTGAACAGATGCTGCTTACTTTGTAATTAAATCTGGAAAACATAATCAAGCAGTAATATTCACCTGCAAATGCTCTAAACAGTATCCCTGTTGCAGTAAAACAACAAAACATTCATCCTTACAGAACGTACAAAAGGCACATATGTTATTCCAGCACAAGAAACTTTTTGTATTTTTATCTACCTCTTAACACTTTTTAATTTCTTTTCCCGTGGAGAAATAAATAAACACCAAAAACATAATTAACCTACCAAATCAGGGCCTGCCAGAGGAATAGTGACCACGCCTTGGATATCATTGTCTAAATCACTAGGTGGTATAATAGCTTCTGTAAAGAAAATCATAAGCATTAGAAAGAGAGATAGCAGAGAATACTTCAGCACCAGCACATTGAAAACTGATCAAAACACATAAACTCAATTAAAAAAAAAAGTACTAAAATGTTCTCCATCAAAAAATTGCTTTTAAAAATCCATCTAAAGACAAAAAAAGCATCAATTCCCATTCAAAAAGGTAATTATGAAGAAAACCAAACTTTACATGCACTATTCTTCATATGCTTTATTTAGCATAAATGGGATAGGTCTGCAGAGAGCTGAACCATGGAGGAATGCTTAAAATCACCTGAAGTGTGAACCCCTCAGTTAAATCCACATGGACTACAATGACTCATTATATTGTGTTCATTAAGCCTCAAGTTATTCCAGTTTTACCCTGAGTCCACACCGTTGTTAATGTTGGTGTTTTGGCTTTAGTGCTCAAGTTGCTCCTTTCACCTCTCAGAGCAGATCTGAAAAGTACTTGCATGCAAAATGTTTTTCTAAAATTGGTTAATCAGAATTAACTACTGGGAGAAAGTTGATTAAAATATTTATTATTGAAGTGTTCTATGTAAATTTTTTTCTTGGAACTTTTTATCTACATTAAAATATGACACTTTATTCTTACAGAAAGTATTAGTACAACTGAATAAACTTTTTTGGCAAGAAAATGCTGCTGTTCGCAAATGAAACACTGTAGCTAAAATTCGGTATGGGTTTTGAGGTTGTTTCTGTAAATATGCCTATAAAATATTTTAAATTATTTTCCCCATTTTAAACCCATCTCTCCAAAAAAGTAGCTTGCTAGCTTTGCAAAAATCATTGATGAACTAGGAAGGGATATTTATTGGCTGGATTACTGAACAGGGTGCAGACCTTCAGCTTCTGCTGGAGGTTTTCACACCCAGCTTGTCTTCTACACTCCTGTGTTTGAGAGTGTGAGTGAAACACATCTTTACTGATTTTATCTTTGAACCAAGTGCTGTTTAAGGTGCCAATCTCTCTGATGCTGCTGAGAGGTTAGATGGCTTGCTTACAACCAAAACAGCTTTCAGAAAGCTAATCTGATATTAGAGGCAGATTTCACTTTTTTTTCTTGTTAACGAAAGGAGAGTGTCCATACTAGAAGTTAAAACGATACAGTGAATACTCATAGTATTTATTTTATTTTTCTCCTCTTAATGATCTTAGTGCGCAAAAAAACAAAAAAAACAAGAAAAAAAGTCTAATATTGTTGCAAGTTAGGCTGTATAAAGACACATTTTACTATGAAACTTATCTTATTTCAACACCAAGGAGAATGGACTATGTCAGATGAAAATAATCTGTTAGAGAAGCAAAGGACACCTTACTGAAATTGCATCAGTATGGGAAGGCAAGATCCAGGCTTATGCCTGTCACCTGGCACCTGCTTTACTGACCATCAGTAAACCGAAGTGTTCCAAGGTCCACTGGCAGGGACTGGTCTTCATGGAGTGCAGTGGCAACCAGCTGCTGAAGGTCTGTCACTGTCAGTTTGGTTGCTGATATTTCTCTCTCTTCAACTGGAGAAATTGGTATTTTTTCGCTTTCGACCTTATTAGATCCAATAGTTGAGATGTCATCTGCTGTGCCTTTGGTTTCTGAGCCATCTCTCTCAAAGTTCACCACGTATCGTGCTACTGTGCTGCTGGATCTGCAAGGGGGAAAGGTGAGAATGCCCAGAGCAGCAAAATCAGTCACTGGCTGAGAAATGATTTTCCGCACAAACAAATCTGCAACCATAACGTATTCTGTTAGAGTAATGCAAATTTACTTCTTTCTAATGAGACTGTCACCTTCAAATTACTTTCCTTTCACCTAACTCCTTTTTTCCCCACGCATAACTTTTAATAAAAATTCCCACATTGAAGATAATTGCAAAAATCTTTTAACATAATCTGATTTAATCTGACTACTCAGAAATCTGTAGAGCTGGTAATATAGTCTGAAGTCCTTGACTACTGATTCAAACAGCTATAAAGGCACACTGGGGTTATTAGAACCCATAATCATGCATTAATTATTCAGGAACCTATGAAAAGGGATTAGATAGTTCATAAAACTGCAGATAAGCAAAAATCTTATCACAAGAGAATTTTTTTGCTCTTTTTCAAAGAACAGCAAGCTAATGTGGCAAGCAAATCACTTTTTCACAGTGGGAGTTAGCTTTTTAGAGCCCAAATGGGTGTGTATGGCTTCTCCCTAGATATTCATGCTTAACAGAAGTCTCAAATAGTCACCACTTTTAATACATCATTTTTTATACATGTTAAATTCACCTAATTAAATGAAAAATAGTGAGTATATTGTAAACATTTCTATTCCACTGTGTTACTTTTTTTTACAATGTCAAATAACAATAGAGAGAAGAATTTCACTTTTATCTAGTGTGTGCTATATATTTGCATTTATATGACATCACAAGAATTCAAGAAACACATTAGAAAATTCTTCCTTTTAAAGAATGAGCAAAAGAGAAATTCTGGGAAACTGCTAGACAAATTATTCCCCAGTAGCACTTTTAAGCAGCAACAACAACAGACTCTGCAGCTGTTTGTATTACCAGTGAAAATCTCCCTGCATTTCATCAAGTTAGTAACTGGTCTCTTTGCTATTCTATCTCACTTGATAATGGAGATAACAAATCAAATTCCACATACTTATTGGAAATATTGTGTACATGGGAATACAGCTAGGAAACAGCAGATCAAAAATGAAAATTTGAATATAAAGTTTTCCTACTTATTTTTCACTTTCAGTATACAGCTGGTATAAATCTTTAGTCATATAAATGTGAATTTTCTTAGGTCAAACATTTTCTTTTCTTCAGAGACACCCTGACAAAATTTTATTACATGAAACATTCAGATTAAAGTTAAAGGTGTCCCTGACACTTTATAGCACAGATTTTGTACTTAGGTGGAACACAACCAATTCACTTTGTCACATCAAGATAAAGACATTTAATGATTTATCTATGTACATCATAAAATAATTAATAATAATAATTATTATAGTTATTCTATAAAACAATTATGAATGACAGATTACCCATCTTTCTCCTTCTTCTGTCTTCATTTCGTCGCAGAATAAACAATGTGAGAAAGGAATGCAAAAGAAAGAAAAACAAGGATTCATGTTTACTGGTAAATCATTGTCACACACCATCTTTTGACAATTTATCTTCTATCTATCATCTATAATTTTTATCTCTGTGTGAAAATGACAGTCTACTTTCCATCAGTTCACCTTTTCCTTTCCAACAATGGGAATCACTGTGGTATATGTGAGGAAACAGGAATTTTACTTTATCATGGCAGTCTGAAATATCAGCCTTCATATTTCCAAGGTCAAATGGTGCAGTTTGAGCCCTGTCATTGCTAATCTCTGTGGTGGCAGTGGGCACTTGTGGCAATACTTTCCATGACCATGGCTACCACCCATGATGTCTACTCAGACTGTAGTCACAGGGGTTACCTGAACCATTAATTACCTCTGGAAGACATGCCTATGTTGACCTTTTACACATAATGTCCAGTTATTTTCCAGCCTATGATGTTGTCTTCATTGCCTTGTGGGAAATGCTGCTAAAATAGGTAGTACTATGGCCAAGGCAGAATGGACAGCAACACCCATCTTTGCTGATCTGAAACTCCCAAAGCTGACTAAATTATTGGATAATGGAAATCAATACCATTTTTCCACACTGGTGAATGTTCTTTCATACCAGCTAAGTCCAAGATATGAAACCATAATGGATCCCAGACCTCCTGGAGTCACAACTAAATGAGGTTAGGTACTGCAAGTTGTAACTATGAGATGCTAGTACAGATTTTCTCCGCTTGTACTGCACAAGGCAGCTTTCTGTTTTATTAATTTCAATATAAAAATACAAGAAACTAATTTTCAGATTATTTTGCTCTTCTCTCTCCTTTTTCTCAGGCAATTTTTGCAGAGAGAAATGCTAGGAAGAAGGATGTTCTTGTCCAAAATTGCATTGCAGTGAGTGTTCTTCAACATGTATTAAATATTGCTAGAAGTACTGAGTGTTCCTGATGCTGTGCCATAAGACCACATAAATTTGTCTTTTTTCCCTGCTCTCTTTCCTTTTTGCAGTTTCTTACTATTATTATTTGCTTTTCATTTGATTTTTATGCAATGTCCTCCCCCTCCCCTATAGATTTTCTATTCTCTGAAAAAGTACACAAGAGGTTGTGTTAGTTGTAAACACACAAGGAAGTTAAAACTAAAAGAAATGGCAAGACAGAACACAAATTTACTGAAAAGGTGAAACTTTTAAAATTGTTTTAAAGGCCTGAGAAAGAACTACTAAAAAAGTATTATATGTGTGAACACATATCCTCCTGCAACCCTCTCTTGCCAGGGCACCTTCACTGGGACTTATGAAAGGCAACCAAAAAGTTGTTACCTAAATAATCACGCTACTAACCCTCTTTATCTTGTCATTTAAGAAAGTCCTTAATACAGGGTTGTTAACAAACAATTCAAAGAATTTATTGTGTCCTTCAGGCTTCAGGGGAATCAAAGCTACTTTTGCTACTCCAAAACCTTATAGTCTCACTTGGGATGTGTCTGCAATTCCTGTCATATTGTCCCTGTGATATTCCCATAAAATTGCTTTCTTTTACAGCAATACACATCCTACTGTTCTCCAGGTCTCTTCCTTTTTGAGGATGAGAAGGAAGAGTAGAACCCTGGGAGCCAATAAAAAGAGAGCCCAATTTTTTACTTACTTGAATCCTAACACACGGATTTCTTTGAATCCTGGAAGTTTCTCAAATATTTTTTTCATCTATAGAAAACCATAAAAAAAATTCAGCATAAGATCTGTGAGTAAAAGGCAATCACAAAATGACTACCTAGACAATATGTTTCATATTTCAGAAAGAGCTTTAGGAAACAGTCTCAACTGCGCTGTTTTGGGTATCATAATTGCTCAGCTCAAATACAATATTTGCTTCTCATATACTTGTTGTATTACCTGTTAATAGGCAAAAAGAAGTACAAAACATTGCTTTTCTTAGTAATGTAATTATGCAAAGAAGTGATCATCTATTTCATAACATGGCAAGTAAAACAACATGAGTCAAATCGTTTATTCATTTTCAGTAGTTTTGCTTCATGAATAATTTTGTGATTCAAGTCACCCGTAAATTGTTAATTATTTAGAAATATTAGGCAACTGCAGATGGGTTTAGATTATCTGACATCATTTAGAAATTAAAGAGTTTTGACTGTCTTGTATAAACAGAATAACAATACATTTTTAATTCTAATGTTAACAATAGTATAATTACATGGTTTTGAATAGAAGAATAGAAGAGGCATTACATGTGTACTACACAATGTCTGCAGGCACTTCTGTCTGAGGGTAATACTGAAAATCTACAGAGAAACCATTTTTTTGCCAGCTCTGCCAATGCATTCTTTACCATTTTTCTACACATATCTGGAACTGAACCAGGAAAGAGAAATAGCTTCCACTAAGGAATGCTCATGAAACTGATGAGAGGCTTTAGTTAATTTTACTAAGAAAACCTTTTGGGAACCTCAAATCATTAACTGCTATCAGTTAAACTGATAGCTGAACATTCAGTTAATATTATTAACTGTATGAAAATATGACAGATGCTCCAATTCTTACATAAACCATGGTAATGCACAATGAGTGTATGTCCTTTGAAGAATAGTTCAGACAACAGTAGCTAATTACTTTTAACGTTTATATTACATTTCTCATTAGGTTTATTGTAGAAATTAAATTATGACAAAGTGCTGCCCACGAGTTCCCGATTAAATCTGAGCAAAATTTCTAAAGTTATTCTGTTCATCTGTTATCTGAAGCTTCTACTGATGTCAAAGATGTTGGCTTGTTAGCTTGCTGGCTGAATAGATGGCTTAAATGAGGGGCCAAGCTGATACTGCACACGCAGGAAATGTGAAGGTCTTGAGAAAACAGGAATGATCTGTTTAAAGTGAGGGCAGCAGATTCTAATCCTATTTTGTGGTGAAGATAATTTCATAGTATGAACCTCAGCCAAGGTACAAAACCAACATTTTTTGCATTCATGAAGTGTCCCTACCTGTAGCTGAAATTTGGCAGCTAGTTGTTGGTACTCTGGGGAGTTGGGGTCACTAAGTTCAGCTGTGTACTCCTGATCAGTGAGAGTCACACTGAATTCCACCATTTGCTCCACAGGCAGTTCAGGGACTGCATTTGTTCCCAGCTCCTGGAAAAGGCAGGAACAAAAAGGGAAGAAATAAAACTAAGAGATATTTCCCCCCCTCCACAATTCAGTATTTAGTAAATAGAAATATTCCCCTTTAAGCCCATCCCCAAAATAAGTTTCTGAACTACATTCCACAAAAGGTGAAAGTTCCTAGGTCTATCTATTGGCTTAATTCTTCTGTCTTTGCAAACATGTTTCTATTACTTTCTTGCAGAGAGACTGTTACCAAGTCTTAGTTTCATCATCATAAAGTCACACAGCTGTTTCATGTTCATAGGTTTGCATTTTTTTTCTTGCTGACAATAAAATGGAGTTATCCCTACCCATGATACACCTTTTTTAATGCAGTTGCCTTTGCTGCTATTAAAAGCTGTCGTATTTTGTTTGCTGTTTCCCAACAGTATTTGCAGCTTTTCCCTGCACTGTGAGGCCACATGTCTGTGCTGAGACCACAGAAGCCAGGACAGGGAAAACAACAGCCTCTTCCAGCATCCCTCCCCTCTCTCAGAGGTGTCTCTTCCAGCAGATGCTGTTAGTGTGCGGAGGGGCAGTCCCCAGTGTCCTGCTGCATGGCTGCTCCAAGGGGACAGCAGTGGAGAACCCTCTGACAGCTGGCTGGGCAGAAAAAGGTAAGGAAGACCCAGTCCTATCTCCTGGGTCGTGGAAAGCCCAGCAGGTATTCTTTTTTTGGCATTATTTAATGAAGGGCAACATTACAAAATGGTGCAAAATAGGCAACGTTCCTTAAAAGAATGAAAACTGCCTAAAAGCTGGTTGCCATGCTTTTGTACTTTCTACTATATACTCAAAAAGCATCATGCCCTACTCCATTATATAACAGATGCTAATAAACCCCTTCAGTCCTGCTAGCTGAAACAGAGGGGAGCACTTCTTTTTAAGCACTGTTTATAAGGTATCTCCCTCTTTCCTGTTAGCTGAGCTCAAAAGGAAAAGGTGAGTGAAAAAGTGGGTAGGAACACAGGCTGCCCTCACCTTCACAGGAGTCTTTGTGTCATTGAAAATTTCATTGAGCAATGTGCCGTTAGGTGCATACGGAGAAAGGGGTGTGCCAGGAGAGCCTGGGCGGGGGGAAAGAAACAAAAGTCAGGAAAGAACAGTTTGCACATCAAAAGTCTTCCCCTTTGTGTGTTGGTCAGGGGTCAGCTCACTGGAGCAGCTTTCCTTCAGGAGGGTGTGCTTGAGCACAAGCCTGTGACAGTGGAAGGTGGCCTGACTTAGGGCGTGGGTAAAGCTGCTGCATTTTGTACAACAGACAACCTTTCTTCCAGGTCAAACCTTAGTACAGTGGCACGTGTGTGACTGAAGGCAAAAATAGCACTGACTACGCAACAATGAAATTATGCGAGTTAATAATATTTGGTCATTTCCTGTCAGGCCACATCATGTATCACCAAGTGTCTAGGCTTAATTTTGCCAATTGGGATCTTTGTCCCTATGACAGCCACTTTTCTTTAGGGCTTAATTTAAGGTAACAAGAGATGTTGACAGAGTTTTCTACCTAGAGGCCACATTACCATGCTGGAAGTCCTTCCCAATAAAATTCTTTTATATTTCATAAGAATATATGTTCAGGATGGTTTCTCCTTGAACCAAAATGATCATATTTACAGATTTTTATCACTTTGTGAATTGCTAACATTATTTTAAAGAATTGAAGTACACAACAGGCCTAATTGTAATGAATGGATCAATTTATTGTCTTGGCACCACTCTGACTTTCTTGCTTGTCAGTGTTTATTTGCCTTGCTTGCTTATTTTGGTTAACAAAATGCAGCAGTTGACATTCTACATGGTATTTTTAACTGAAGAAAAATTAATGCTGTATTATCCAAGTTTGAAACTAGGTAAACACATACATTTGAAGACAAACTGAATGCAACATTTGAGTAGCAAATATGTTGTAAAGAGATAAAAAAAAATTATTTTGCTTAAACATTTTCACTCCACTGAACTGTTGTAGAAACATTCTACAACACTCATTAAATTATAGCCTTCTAAGACCTAAGAATCATTTGCCTTAGCAATTTTATTTAACAGGCAGACACAGAACAAGCAGATTTAATTTTACCTGTAGAAATGGAGGGAATATCTTCCACCTTTTTGCCTCCTGTTTTCTCTGCTGATATTTCATCTTTCCTATCAATCAAATAGAAATGAGTGATTTACCTGCATACTGTACTGGCAATGACAAAAGTGTAAAAACAAAAAACATATAGAAATGATCCCTATATTAAGCGTAGTTTAAATGAGAGAAGTTCTCTCTAACAGAACATTCTGTGACCTGATTAAACAGGCAGTGGAACAGCATAAGGACTACCAATCCTGTCATGAATCTGCTCATGAGCTTTTGTGACAGATTTTATCAATGCCTCCAGAGGGATGGGATCACAGAGATTAAATCAGTGCACTGTGTCTGGTTTTATTTTTCACTCTTGGAAGTCATTGAAGGGTTGTGACCACTGTCTAAAATGGAAGCAAGGCTTCTTGTACATCACCTAAATCAGCCTTTGTCTTCTTTGCTATTTCTCATCCTATCAAGGTAGCTCAATGAGGGCTTTGGGATTCTTCTAATTTTAGAGCCAATGGACATTTCAGGTTGCAGGTGTGTTTCATATGGTGTGGTGTGAGAAAATAGTGGGTGGCCTTATTTTTCAGTTGTCAGCCTCCATTATAATACCATAAGGATGCTTCCAAATAATTATAGCATCAACTCAGATTCCTGAATCCAGATTATATTGAGATGTAGGAATGTTAGTGTTTGCTTCTGGATGTAATAATCACAGGTTAATGCCTACCATGGTCCCCAAGGAGGGCAGATAAAAACTCAAGTAAGAATATGGTGGGTATGATGTATTACAGGATTTGGTTTGGTTTTGTTGATAATTATTTTCTGGTTTGAGTTTTACAGTCATGTGATGATGAACACATTTTTAATAGCTACTGTTAGCTTGCTTGAAAAACAGCATTAGTATCCATCTCTAAGTACATTTAAAAATAAATAAATGTATTAAAGATTCTTTTACTTGGAATGGAAATTGGTCTATAGCCTTAGAACCAAATTGTTATTAATTTGTAGTTTTTGGGAAAATTTAGGTTCTTAGATAAGAATATTCCAAGGGATATTTTGAGATTTTTCTCTCCTGAAATTGGGGAGTAAAGTATAATTCCTCAAATTTTACAGTGCATACAGATGGAGTATTTGTGAAAACTGGCATGAATGAAAGAAATAAGGGCACTGCAAATGTGTAGTATGGTGTTAACTGAGACAGCATAAAGCTTGTAGCATAGACAGAAAAGGTGTCGTGAGCTACAGGAACAACATAAATGTTTAATAACATAAATAAAGAACATGAATGAATGACAACTGATTTACCACCTCCCCTGGATATCTTGTGTGGTGAGAACTAAAGTAATATTTGCAATGTTTTCAGAATGTTAACTAGTTATGTGTTGGATCTATACTTGGAGACTGATTTTTCTACATGACATCTACAGAAGATACAAAATATTTTCTAGGCCACACGGTAGTAAAGATTAAGTCCAACCATGCATAATCATTGCTGTCTATATTTCCAGCTAAAATACAAGAAATTTCATGGAATTAAATTCACCTTCAGTATTGTGCCTAGGGAAAACAGTACTGTTCACAGAGAACCTAAGAACTCAGATCAGTCACTTCACTTAATGCCTTGCTGCTGCTGCTTGCACCAGGATGAATGAAAAGGTTTCCCTTTGGACTTCCATGGGAGTTCAATTAGGCCCTGCATCACTAAAAATATGTCAGATCTCCCATGTCAGAATGAATTAAGATACAGAAGGCCTCTGTGATCAGGAGACAGTGTAACCTATGAATGGAAAAGATTATTTGCCTGAAAATCTCTTGAAAAACAGAGAAAACTTGAAGGAAAAAAAACATCAATCAGAAGTAGTGGACAGTGATTTTTCTGGCTGCACTGTAGTATTTCTATACAGAGACCAGAGTTCAGTATGGTAGCTTTAATCCTGCCATTCTCCAACTTCTGAGCATTACCAGGAGCATACTTTTCCCAAAGAGTTTCCAGAATAAAGTATCACATCAATTAACACTGCCATGATGTATAAATACAGGAGAAATCTAAAGTGAAGGCAAAGAGTTTCCATGTTATTATTTAAAGTAGCCTCTCAGCTAAACTTTTATTAGGCTGACTTTCCTTTTGAGAATTACAGCAAGTTTTGTCACACTCCCAATCAACACTAGCCTAATGCAAATCCTCTGTCAGGGTTTCATGCTCACATTAGTCTAAGAAAACATTCAGGGGTGTCTTGAAATGAACAGGTAACTCAGACATGGCCATATCCATTATTTGTGACTCAATTACTGTGTCCTATGATATATCCAGTACACACATCTCTCACAGCACACACCAAATATGCCACAGTGCTATCTGAATATCTGCTCACATCCACACACATCTACACATATCTTTACAAAGGAGGCAGTAACATCAAGTGCAAGGTTCTACTTGTGCTACTTACCTTTCCTGGAAGGTTCTATGTTTTACTCGCTGCAAAAAGATTAAGAAAAACAGGATTTTACTAGTGGGTGTATCCAACCATTGAGCCTGTTAGCTCTTTTGTTTACTACACTTTTATGCTTTCCTTCTAAGACACACCCCCTCCTTTTCCTGAGCAATACCTGGCCCTTAAATAAGCAGGTGGGGAGGGACTTGGAAATCTCTCCCAGTTTCTAAACAGATGTCAGTAATCCTTACCCGTTGAATTATTTCCAGGTGCTCTTGGGAATTGCTGAAGTTTTTCCCAATGTCGAATATGCAAAAGGTTTCTCTCTGGCAGGCAGTAACCCAGTTCTGATATTCAGAAGTATCAGGAATCCGATCCAGAAAAATACGAAAGGCTTCCCACACAGCTTCCTGGCAGACTGAGTAAGAAGAAAGGGGCTGGGGATAGATGCTTTGCACCAAATAGAAATCTTGGAAGCCTTTTAACAGTGATTTGGCATTTACACATTGTCACTCAAGATGAAGGAACACACTTCAAAATGTTGTTTAAAAATTCTTTTAGAGAAGGGGATTTTCAAACTTTTCAGAAAAACCATTTTAACCAAAACTTGCTGGCAATTTAAAAGCTGTTGCCTTTAGCACTTTACTTTGCAAAGCTCATTACTGTGAGATGGGACATTTATTTTCAGTACTTGATACCTACTTTGGCTTAGAGTGAGTTCATTATCTGCATTATCTAAAATATGGGTGTCTCTGAAATTAGTGCAGTAAGTTTACTCTAAACTTGCTGTAGGGATGTACTCACCTAGCTGTGTTAGGGCCCCTCAATAATACCTCAGGAACGACCTGCCCTCCCAGTAGAGCAGCTGCATGTGGAGCAGATGTGGTCAGGTTATTAAAAAGGAACAGGCTATCTTTTGGAGAGATTTATTTATTTATTATTTATTTATTATGAGCTAGCAATGAAAGCTACTTTCTATCTCCTTTTTCTTGCAACTCTCTGGTATTTGTTTTTCTGAGCAGTTACTGCTGAATAGATATACCATCAGATGATAAGTAATCCAGTTACCAGATAAATGTGACACATGACCAGCTGAGGAGGCATTGTAGTGTGTTCTCCCAGTTTGCCCTGCACAGGGACTGTCCTCATGGTGACCTAAGCTATGATGTGCATCTTCAGAGTTGGTATAAGGTCACAGGAGGCTGAAGTATCCTACAGCAACTGTCTGAGCTCCTACATCTGAGCTGTTTTGTGTTGTGTGCTCATCCCTGGAAGCACGGAATACATATATATGTAAAAAAAGGATTAAATTGTCTAAATTTTCTTAGCAGAAATATCCTTTAGATGACTGATATGATCCACAGTGCTTTTTCAGTTACAAATGTGTCATGGAACTTGAAGTGGGGGAGGTAATCTCCTAGGCTTTAGACACATAAAATGACTTGAAAGTATATATCCAAAACAAAATGAAGGTAAGATTGTCCCACAGAAGGGTCCAGGTTCTCAGGCTCCAACACAGCCACCAGATTGCCTTTACATGAAGGATTGTACTGTGGTAACAGATGCAAGGATTATTCTTGTATCACCACATTTTCAAGTGTAGCTTTTTTTTGTTTACATTTATCAGTTTTGTCAGATAAATTATCATGCTCAACTGGGAGGGCAGAAGTCTTTACCAGAAGTTCTGGTCTCTCCTTGAAGGAAAATTTTTTTGACGTTTTGATGAAAAAGACGTTGTAATGGAAAATATGCAACTGTTCAAGGGAGCAGAAACATCTTTTTATGAATGAGTGTACAAATTATTCAGCTGCAGAGTGTGTTTTGTTGCTTGTATTTTGGGAAGTGCTCCAGTTTCAGTTGAAGAACTGGATGATATCTGCTTAGAAAATTTTGTGAGTGTAGGATACTGCTGGGGAAAAGGAGTATTTAAGTTTAAACCTTCTTGCACTACAAGACTTATAGAGTCCAATATCCTAGCTGATGTGCTGCTCTCCAAAAAGCTGGTAGTACTGTCATATTCAGTTTTTTAAATTAAAGGGTCATAGTTATAGTTTTTTTAGTTCAGGTTAATGATACCTGTCTGTTTCAGGATAGCTGTTTTCAGCCCAATCTGAGATGTAATCAGGGAGTTTCAGAGACTTTGAGGATTAATTTCTATTTAAGAAATGCTTTTTGGATCAGCCTCTGTGACACATTTCAGATTTCTGTCTAATGCCCATTGGATGCTACAATGAATATCAAATATTTTTATATCTATAGGAATAGCTAGAGATATTAGCATATATCAATGCTGGGCGACCCCAACGCGGAGAATAATGTTCTCTGACTCCATGATTCAGAAGGCTGAACAAACGCTTTATTAAGCTATATCATATTACATTACATACTAATACTATACTATACTAATACTAGACTACACTAAAGAAAAACCCTTGACTCCTAATTGGTCAATCAGTCCAAACAACCATCACCAGTGTCCAATTAACAAATCCCGTGACTCCTTCCAACAGTCACGACACAGCTTTGACCTAATTGGTCAATCAGTCCAAACAACCATCACCAGTGTCCAATTAACAGATCCCTTTCTGTAAACACTCTCCATAACACATTCCACATGTGCCAAACAACAGGCACAGCGAATAGAGATAAGAATTGTTTTCTCTCTCTCAGCTTTCTCACTGCCTTCCCCAGGAAGTATCCTGGGAGACAGAATTATGTCTCTCTCTGTTCAAAGAGTATGTGAATGCCACAAGTGTAGTTCTCTCATGCTGCCTATAGAAAGTGGATGCTGGAGTAAAATTTTTGAAGCTTTACCTCCAGATCTCATTTCAGAGGGAACAAGTTGGTTCCCCCAAAAGAGAACTGAGGAGCAGCCAGGTTACACAGATGAATGTGAACAGATTGTGTCTGATAGAGACATAAAAATAGGGAAAGGTGATTTAGGGAGTAGATGTTGCCTTAGATACTTGTATCCCAGAAATGCTGACTAGGTTTTAGAATTCGCTTTGGACCATCCAGCTGCAGTGCAAACGTGCATTTTTCAAATACAAAATAGAACAGCTACAGGATGAAAGACTGAGAGGGGTAGATGAAGGAAGAGAGAAAATTGGTAAAGAGAGAAAGTATGGTAACTCGATAGGCTTTCTATAGTCAAGGGAAGTAAAAAAAAGAGCTGGGAAGTGACTGACCTAGTTGAGCAAGTCTTATTTTTAAAACGTCTCAAATATTTCTTCTTCCCTAAGCTTTTTTCACGACTTGCTAGCAATTATCTTAGTGTTTATTGTATACCAACACTGCCATAGACTTAGTATAACTACAGATACACCAACACTATTGTGCATTCACCATTTAATAATTCCAATACTTGTTCTAAACTGATGGTACCTGCTCTTTTGAGAAAGGTGGTGCTTCTTTCACCACTAATGCAAGCACAATTTGTTCTTTGTGTTCAGCTGTGCTAGAACACTGTGCAATTACTCTGAGTTCATTAGTCCTTTGAGTACATTGTTTTATTTTCTTCTGGTAACTGTCTATCTTGAACCCTGCTGGTGCACATGTAACATTTGATTATCTGTGTAAAAATAAAGCATAAAGTCAATAGCATATACACTGCCTAAAGGTGAAGAACAAGATTCTGGAAAATTACTGTTTCCTCAGTTAAAGGAAAGACTTTGAAGGAGGAAGTACATACTACAATAATCATCTTACCTCTTAATCTATAGTAAGCTTGGTGACTGGCTAAAATCTGCTTCACTGATTCTTGTGGGCAAACTTTCACACCAGTTGATAAAAAGGATGACCTCTTTGTTCGGTGTTTTGCCATGTCAAATATCCGCCTTATGGTTGATATCCTGGACCGCTTTGTTGTTCTTTCTGTTTTGTCTGATCCTGAGGTGACTGCAAGATGTTTGGCTTCAGCATGGTTTATTTTATCAGGAATTTCTGTAAAAACAATAAAGTACATAAACATGCTTTGCCTAGGCAGTATGTATTCAATGCAAATTCATGTCTTAAAAATGGACATGAACTTGAGAATTCTTTTTGCTACGTTATAGTGGAGTCAATGCACTGATGGAGCAATTGTGCTGAGGAGAAGCAGCCTCTGACCCCTCAGGGGAACTGCGGCTCAAGTGGCTTGATAACTAATTTCCTTGTATTTCACCACGTGAACCCAGGACACACAGGGTAAAAGTTTCAGAAGATCTAAATCCTGTTTTCAAAAGTGACTTTGGATTAGATCCACAAAAGACACTTAAGTGCTTGAACTCTGTGCTACAGTATCTCATTTGTGAGCATATCGCCCTGTAGGGAAATTTACAGTACAGTGATAAGTAATGTCTACACTAGCAGATAAGTAAAATGAGAAATTGTTGTACCTTAAGTCTTTAAAATCTTATCTTTCCTTTGGGCTTCAAGGAACATCTCCCTTCAAATCAGGTTCATAACCTTGAAGCTATCCCAAGAACTAGACCCTGAAACTTTCAGAAGTTGAACAGGAGTTTTATTACCTTTGGGAAAAGAAAGACCTGTTTCCAGTCTCTCTTTTACTCCTCAGCACACTCCTCTCTCCTTCCCTCACACAAACTGAAGTATTAACCAGAAAAGACTTTGATTGTTTCTTTGCAACTGGATGTCAGGTGTTGTGAATTCTCTGGCATCATATTTCAAAAAACCTTTAAATGTTCCTGCAAAGTGGAACAGTTAAGTAGAAAATAGTGAAATCAGTGACTAGGAATTGAAGACCTAGGATTAAATTTTACTTATGAAGTTATTCAGTTATGAAAAAATGCAAAAGCTTCCAGGCTGTCAAGATAACCTCAAGCAGAGGAACTTCCATCACAAAAATTCAGGACTCATCTGGTTCCACTTCCAAAGTATTTGTGTTGCAGTACTACATGACATAGCAGCTAAATGTAATGTGAAAAAAATTAATGTTAAAAATAGTGCATAAATACAGATTTAAATGAACTGAAATACAGCCTTTTGCAGGATCATGTGACAGGAGCAATGAGTATCTTTTAAGTTATCTTCCAAAATTTTGTATATATGTTAATAAGATGTTAAAGCAAATTTGGAAATACCCTTTTTGCTGTAGTTTGATACAGTGATTTGATGCAGTAATTACAGATGAAAAATAAAGAAAAATATAAGCAGAAAAGAAGACAATTTGAAAGAATTAGAAAGCTTTAAGCAAGGTATGTGTGTTCCTGAATCCTGATGAATCAAGTGAAAAAATTACATTGAAAAATGGTTTTAAAGCTTCTAATGAAAGAATAAGGTGAAAAAATAGGGTTAAAAGGAGTAAGTTCAGTAGAAGTAGCACTAGCAAGAAAAATAAGACTAAAAAATTATCAGTTTGCTGGAGAAAGAAGAAGTGTCATGCTGCATATAGCAAATACTAATTATCCTGTTCTTAGGCAAAACAAGAGACAATAAGGAAGGTTAAAAACACATTATCTTGACACTTTGGAGTAGTGTTAATTAAATGTTTAAAGAAAAGTGGGCAGATAAATGATGAGAGAAAAATAATTGAAAAACATACTTTTATAAAAAGAGCAGTATATGAAATGAAGAATAGGGAAAGTTCTACTATGTATGTCAGTAGACATATATATGTATATCTGTGTGTCTCAATTCTCATTTAATTCCAAAGGAACATCCATTGTTTACTGTGTAGAGATCATAGTACTAACATTTCTATTTTGAGATAGAAAAGAATAGGGAAAGTTCTACTATGTTCAGTAGACATATATATGTACATCTGTGTGTCTCAATTCTTATTTAATTCCAAAGGAACATCCATTGTTTACTGTGTAGAGATCATAGTACTAACATTTCTATTTTTAGATAGATGCTACTCTGATATGGAAAAAAGTCAACTGCTTGGTTGTGACAAATATTATCTGAAAGAAAGGAAGTTATAAAACAAAGGTAAGAGGTCACTGTTATTACTTTTTAATGCATGCCAGGGACAGTGACCTGCAGACCTAGAACTGCCTAACTGTTGCAAGGTAATTTAAAATGATCATGCAGTCATATAATGTTTGACATGAAATGAAATGGAAGTAATTTTTCCACATTAATGTCAGGTCATGAATGATAAACTGCATAAAGGGAATTTCCCCTGTGGAAACACATTGTTGGATTCAACAGAATCCCCAAGTGGCCAAACACCAAGTGAGCTGAGACAGAGTTATTTGAATGTTATATGCAAATAACTGAAATTCTCTAGAAGAGAGAATCAAAAATCCACGTGGAAAGCAGCCAATTGTAAGTCTATTACTTTCCACAAGGTGTATTAACTGAGATAGACCAGCTGCCCAGGCAGCCTGACCAACTGGGGCAGAGGATTTTGTCACTAAGCTCTTTGATAGCTTTTGTACGGAGCAGAGGCATTTCTTGAAGGATTTGCCTCTCCTCCAGGATTTACCTCTAAGTCTTTAACTTGAATTAGGAATTTTACTATTCATAAAATTGACAAAGGAAATTCTTCTCAAATGATTGTTGTAATGATTTCAAAGTCTCCGTGTCAGGGTCCCTATTTGGGCTTTTTATTCTGAGAAGTGACCAGTTGTTTTCTGCTTTCAGTTTGCACTTTTCTGCCACCCTACTTAGAGCGGGTATAAATTTTTAAAAATATTTTTCTTTTCATTCTTTCTCTTAAAGGTTTTTTGTTTTTTTTTTTTTAGGGATCTGTTTCTAAAGTATATCTATTGCAATGTGTTTAATTTACTTTATATCTTGCGGTTAGTAAATTTCTCTTACTAGAATAACTTTTATCATCATAATTCTTTGAAATCACTTTTTTACTAAAGCAAAATTTGAATTGGAGAAAGCATCAGCCTTTCTTTCCACATGATTTTCCAGTATGAATTTCCTAATATTTGCTGATTGTGATTGGAAGAAAACTTGCCTTCTGGCATAAACATTTCCTCATAATTCTTCAAATCTGTGTTTTCCCCTGTGTCTGTGGAAATTCTGAACTGAGAAATTTTTACCTAAGTCTCACAGATGTTTCAACCATGTACTTTTCTAAAATATGCCTCCATCTATACCTTTTTAGATGCTTTGATTTCAGTGTCCTGGGTTGGAAAAAAAAAATCAAAAAGACATATGCTATTATGAAATTGAACCAATAGATATTAGTTGATCCCTTTTATTTTTACTATGCAACATAGTAATTGAATACACAAGAGTGATGAAAATATTACAGGCACATCATTTGATTATCTAAATAATCTAAATACCATTAGGTTGGTTAACTTTTCATAAAATAAATAACATCTCTAAGTTTTTCCTAATTCTTTTTTTAATGCAAGCACATGTAATTAAAATAGTCAGTGTTTACCGCAAATATACCCTGTCTAATTTGACTTTTTATTATTTAACCCTGTTGTTTCACAGAGGTGACTGTCTCAGTTTTACTTTTAAAAGGTATGTTTAGGTTTTTTAGTTTTCTTTGATAGTTCTAGGGCAGAAGGACAGATAACTGTAGAAGTCTGATAATGCTTTAGTCTACTTCAACTAATCGCCAAGATGACTTAAACAAAGGTCTAATTCTCCTTTATTCTCACATAAAAGAATCTACACCATGTCCAAATTTTCCAGGTGACATACTTGCAAAAAAATACTGAAGTAGTTCTACCGAGGTTATCTACAGAATCACTGTCAGCTGTTATTAATTCTGGAGTTCCTGACATCTAGTCCTGAACTTAGACAAATATAACAAAATTTTTTCAAAACACCATAAAGCAATTTTCCAAATATGATGCAGCAATCTAATTCTTATGGGATCTAATCAAAGTGCTTTGATATCTATACCAATCTCTCATATGCACAGTACTGCGCTTCAGGTTTTGGTTTCGGGCAGATAAATGGTGTTCATTTCACATATTAAAAATTTGAAATTCTTTAAATTAGGCCAGGCCTCTTCTCTGTGTCTCTTGAGACCTGCATTATCAAATTTATACCCTAACAAAAACAACAAGGCAGGAGGAGCAGATTTCAGAAGCTCCTATATGTTCTTAATAATCTGCTTGTCAAAAAAGTACATCACTATTGAAATGGATTCTAAAGAAAAAAGTGTTTAAAGTTATTCAGATAATTGGTCAGCTTTGGTTGTTTTTTAAAATTTGCTTTTATAAATAAAGGAGCAAGAGGGCCTTATTCATAACTTTTTGCGTAAATGGACTGGATGCTTCTCTATATAGCTTTATTAATTTTTTCTGTTAATAGTACTAGGTTTGGAAGGCCTCAGAGACATATTGTCTGCACAATAAAATAATAATTAAAAGACCAGGCTTATGTAAAGAGAAATGTCAAAATACAATAAGGAAAGCTTATCAGGACGGTTAATTCAGCAAAGATCCATAAATATGCTGAGGTTAAATTCATAGTGGGGCCAACATTTTGTTGATAATTGAGCCAGTAACAAAAGCATGGCTAGTGCTTTTCACAACTAGTCCTGAAAAGTTGATCTGGAGATTTCTGATTTGGCTGATCAATGTAAACACCAGATGGAGCACAGAAAGTACACAGAGGTAATACCTGGACTCAGAGGCACTCTCCTCATGGCTCCAGTGAGGAACCCACATTCTAATGGCACTTCCCAGTGACAGACAGGGTGCCCATGACATGTCCTCTCCTCGCATTCCTTTCAAAATCTTTTTTTCCTTGGCTTTTTTTCCTCAGGTCTGTTGCATGGGAAGTGTCCAAATGGATTTGAAGTGGCTTAGATGAGCAGGGACATACTAAAATATGGCCAGGCTTTATCAACAAATGCTGCCTTCATCCTTTGTGCAGCAATCTCTATCTTCCCTGCAGATGTGAAAGTGGAGGTTTTACTCTTGCTGATGTTCAGGGCTGCTATGCCAGTGCTTTGTCAGATACTGCTACTTTGACTGTGTTTGCCTTGCACTTCCAAGTGTGTTTTCAAAGCCATAAAGACACACAATTTTGAAAAGTTTAGGGTATGGAAATCCATACCGGAAAAATTAATGCTAATATTTAATCTGCTCTTGTCTGAGAGCTCAGTGCCCTTAAACCCAAAGTTATGTGGCTTGCTTGAACTTATCTTCATGTCCAATGTGTTACTGGACTGTTTTTAATGCACACAGGGAGAGAACTTTGAAAGGAATTCCTGAGGGACTCAGCCATGATGATTGCTGCATCCTGGTGGGGTTTATCTGGTCTGTAACGGGGGTAGCTGAGGCACAGGGGGGAACTCACTTTGGATCTCACTTCTTCAGGTTTGGTGCGCTTTGCCAGTGAGCTGCTGAGTAAGAAGCCAGTGTACACTACTCTGGGGAAGTTTTGCTGAAAGATAAGCTGCTGACACTGATGCTTAGCTTCAGTAGAAGAGGAATTGTGGCCGATAATGCCAACATTTCCAAAAAAGGAAAGTGGGCTAAGACATATACATTAAAAGTAAGTCATAATAATTTCTCAGAATGAATATGGAAAACGATGAGCTTTGTAATTCCTGTTTGGTATGCTGGCTTTTTAAATTCCATTCTTAAGTGTGAATAAACAGTAGCATTCCCTGTGGAATGAGGCTGGATCTCTAATTTGGCAGTTCTGCATCTATGGGGGACAGGTCCAGTTTGGAAGATCCTGTGTTTAGCTGACTAAAATTCACTCATGAACTTCCTGTACAGGAATCACAAAGATGAAGGCTATGCACTCAGCACTATAGAACCCTTCCTGTACCTACTAATATCTTGTATTGTGCAAGACTCAGCATCACCTTTACAAGTCAGGGAGGTGCCAGGCTCTGCTTGTGCAATGTCTTTATACAAAAGACAAAATATGCCTGATCTCTGTATGTCTTGCTTGGGTTTAGCATGACAAAACACCACCTTCACATATTCAGAAGTTGTGCTCAAGCTGTCTATGACACAGGAGAGGAGCCCCAGGCTTCTGCTTAAAAGGTAAGTTCTATAATTTTCAACATTTTAAAGGCTATGTTAATTTTTAAAATTAGATCTACACCAAGGAGTTTGCTTCTCAAGAATCTAGGAAAATGGTGGGTTTTAATGCATCCTGCTTCTTGTTAGAAACACATGATAATTCTTCTTTAAATGTCTGTAAGAGGTGAAGAATTTTGTACTGTTAACATAGAGCTCTAATAAGGTAAGTCTCCCATGAATCTTTGTTATATATTCCTATTGTAATCCTTATGTTAAAAATATGAAATGTTTGGTTATAATGAAACAATCTACACCTCAGAACATGTATGGAAATAAATCTGAAGAAGAATGTGATACATTATTCTGAAATATATGATCTAAACAATGCCATTAGTAAATGTTCAAATCGTAATAAAAACTTCAAATGTTTTTGTTTTAATGGTTTTATGTTCAAAGCTAGGAGATGGCATTAGGTAATAGTTCTTTTTCAGAACCCTTCAAATTAACCTGGATTTATATTTTGGTACCAAAGATCACAGCTGCCATCAGCTAATGTGCTCTTGGATTTCAGTAAGTGTGGAGAATTTAATTTCTGCAAGTCACTAACACTGGGAAGCTAAAATAGATTTAGATTCAGAATTCTTCAGTTGTTGCCCTTCTCCTCTGCTCATACATATCTGTGTGGTTTTCTATGCCAAGTGGAGATATACAATTGAAAACAAACTTCAAGAAGAAACAAAGAATTTGGAACAATTTTTATGAAATTTATGCATGGGTCTTATAACAGACAAACAGTTTTGTCTCTCTCTCTCTAAAGCAGATAATTTAGTAACTTCTTTGAATTATACTAATTATACAATTCATGGGAAAATAATTGCAGCAAATTATCTACCTATTATAGATGAGAATAGAAAGCATAACATGCAACTGGTAAGATTTTCCTGCTTTTGTGAATATAGTTGTCATATACTAATGATGAAGCCACATTCACAATAAATACTGTCTGTACACACCAGAAATACTGAACATGCTGAAATCTTTGAGTTAGCATAGGGACACATTTTCTTGCAACCTGACAAAAACATAGTAAGAAACTCATGTTTTCATAGATGTAATAGGTCTCATTAAGGGCAGAAATTTTTGCATTCTCTTTCAGACAGAAAGGTGAAAACCTTTATTCATCAGCTGTGCTCACTTCTGCTGCTGGAATTTATAAAAAAATATCAAAGGCCATCTATGCTTTTATTGCCAGATTGTGAATCTTACAAGTCTGCTTAAAGTCCAGAACCTGGACTAGAAACAGCATAGAAGAGTGACTGGTTTTAATGCTCATGTGTGCAACATATATCTATTTAGATTTCTTTGGTCACCTTAGAAGCATTTGACCTGTAAGGCTGTTCTATTAATTGATATGGACATGATATCAAAGGATGCAAGAAAATGCCTTAAATGTGTGAGTAGTTCTTGGAGGGATGCATGCAATTGGCAATGATAAAACACTCAACTGCGCACCTCTGCTCTTAATTCTCTGATTAGTCATTCTCAAGAGGTACAGCCTTCTCTAAGAAAGTCAATGAGACAGCAAAAGTTCAAGTTCCAGTGTTGCTTTGCCACGTGTCAACATTTCAGCAGCTTTGATGGTATGAGTCAAAGGGTTGCAGTGCAGAATGGGTTTATTGAGGTAACTGTATCCACATATGATAACAATTAGGTTGTCTGGTGCATGAAAAGATGCCAGAAGCCCCAGTGTCATCTTTTTCTTCAGGTTGTGTAATTGGAACTGGTCGATTTTCCTCACAGTTTGGGGTCACTCATTCTGCAGTACAATCTACAGTCTCTGGCTAATTGACTCCACCTCATTTTGACAGGGCGTGACTGCACTTAACCTTACTTAACTTAGTTATGTATCAAGCGGCATAGACCAAGTTTGGTTTGGAGGACACCTAATCCAATTCTTGATCTAAGTAATATGACTTATTAATTCAGTTTTGAGGAGGAAGGGGAAATGGAGAAGAACTTGAATAGAAACATCTTCATTTTGTGCTATCACCATGAAATCACAAAATTAAACAGGAGTGCATTGCCATTTCCTGCCTGAGACTGCCGGGGTTTCCATGATCTGTGCTGAGTCACATGTATGAAAGGTATACCTGCAACACAGCCACTAAAACCAGTATTTCAGGTAACAGGGGTACCAAGATTGTCAATATAAAGTTGGGTAAAGTCTGAGGGAGGTACTGGAATATTTGAGTGTTCAGGAAGAAGGCAATTTTGGCTCTGCACTGAAGCAGAACTTTAGAAGCCAAATGGAAAGACAAGCATGGTTGCCTAAGTACAATTAGTTATGTAGCTGTGGGCCTGGGTCCTACTGACTTGCAGATGTCTGTGCAACCAGGCAGATGCTCTGAGAATCAGCCCAGCAGCCTCAGCTGCTGTCCTGCTTTATGACTGCAATGCCACTTACGAGCCAGGACTTCAGTTTGTGCGTCACACCTCAGGCCCTCATGTTTTTGTGAAACGAGGACAGTAGTGTTGCTCTGTCAGAGCCGGTGAGGGTGAAACTGGTGCTGTGCTTGCCTACAGAGATAAGGCATGCTACAATTATGTAAGGGTGTATAAACACACCTACGCTGTGGCACGTGTCAGGGTACTCCAAGATGACTGTTAATCTTATGTTTTTCAGGCATGTTCTGTTCTGAAGTCTCTGTCTAGTAAATAGCAGCTGACAGTGACTAAATGCTAACAGACATGTATAGGAAAGCAGATAGATATTTCTTTGTTTTTAAGAAGTGTGTTATTCAATAGCACACATTCTGAAGGGGAAGAAATTGAAACAGAGTTTGGCTTACAAAATACAAATCTCATGGAGTGTACAAGTGCATCGAATTTCTGATTAACATGGAAGAATCATGTGACAGAGAATGATCAGAAGAGTAATTTTAATCCCAAAGGGACTAGATTGGACAGAGGTAAAAAAAGAATGAAAACATATTTAAAATATTTCAAAGCATCAAAATGCAATAGTATGCATGCAGAATTTTCCTTTGGGGAAGAAAAACTGTCTTCTGCAAAGAAAACTATGTTTGCTACGTGATGGGTGTTGGCCATGTCACTTAGTGTGCTGCTTAAACCACAAAGACTCCAAAATTAGCTGAGAAATGAACATGAACAATCTGGATTTCTAGTAGGTTAAGACTCCCAGTTATTTTATTGTAGCCTGTCACTTAATGTCCTGTAGAAGGAGAAAACCTTTGATCATTAATACTGATCATTTTGTCCACCGGTGTTTTCTGAGAAAAATCCCACATATCTTGCAGTTCATTCACATGCAGTTCACTAAACCCTATGGCACAGGTGTGACTATTCCTGGAATTAATCTTTAGGATTCAGTGACAATGGTCTAGTATTTATATTAAAGTTTGGCTTTTAGCCAGAAAACAGAAAAGATCAAATCCCATATATAGTCCAGTGTTACATTTGTTTGAGAAAGGAGGGAAAAAAGGAAAAGTCTTACATTTCATAAGTTTATAACCCCAACCAGGAAAGCCAACTTTAAAATGGTAATTCTTATTTTATGGATGAGAGTAGAAGATAATCCTAGTGCAAAAAGAAGACATATCTTGTTTTCTTTCTTTGTTTGAAGTTTTATATTCCTTGATTTTCCTTTTCCTTTGGCACAAATTTTCTTAAACCTTTTTCTTTTAAATTTTTTGAGGGCAATTATAGTAATGAAGATCTGAAACATTTATTGTGGAATTAGAACAGCCTATCAGGAAGGGGTGAGTCAGAATGAATTAAAATGATTTCATAGAGCACACACAAAGCTTTTGTGTCCTAAGGAATGGCTGAGTAAATAGCAGATATTTGCTTGCTGAATAAAGAATGTCACAAAACAGCCTTGAACATGCTCTAGGCCCCTACATTCTCAGTATCAAGTGCTAGGATGTACCCAGCATCAAAGCATAGTTTTGAGAGCTCAGAGTTCCTCTGTATTTTGGTATTTAGTCTGGCTCTTTAGTAGTTTACCATTCAGATTGTGCGCACAGACTTTTCACTGAAAAAAAGTTTTAATCCCTCTCACTTTCCCTTTCCGTTGGCAGGGACAATTTTTGTTAGGACAGTGGCAAAATTACGGCCAAAGTGAAGTACTGTAACTCTTATTTTGCTCACTACAGTTTCCTGTTAGTTTACTGTGGAATTGGAGGTGCTCCTGGAGAGCCTCCAAATGGATGGGAGAAGGACTCTATGGGTCTTTAAACAGGGACAGGGAGGAAGGACCAAACAACATTACTAAGCAAACTCCATATTTGTTAACCTGCCTTTTGTTAAATACAAATGTGAGAAAATAATTTGAATTTTAGTTTTTCACAAGGAAAAAATCAAGTGACTAACCCTTTAAATATTTAGAAATTATATATATATATATATATATATATATATATATATATTTTTTTTTTTTTAAGAGGGGTGGGGCTGTTTTATGTCTTAGTCTCTTATTTGCTAGTCTCTCACAGTTTATATGTACTGCAAATTTGAATGACTGTAAAGGTCTCAAAACACCCATGTTAGAAGCCCTATGAGTAATTAATACAAATGTTCAGACTACTGGGAGAGCCTATATACTTTTAAAAAATATTTTCTGTATCTGACCCTAAAGTTAACTCATAAAATAATAGCTATGGAAGCATCTCTGCTCTGAAAAAGAAGTTTCTTAACAAAATCATTAAGTGTTTTGAGATCTGTGTGCATATATTTGAAATCAAATAGTTTAAAAATATTATGTATGGCATGACTAAATGTAAAAAAAAGTTATTATTATACATTGATGCATACCAGCTCCACTTTATAGAACTGTTGACAAGGAATATTTCTAGTTATTTAGTATTCCTCTCAAGATAGTCCCCCATCATTTTGCTGGTCTTTTATGGAAAGTGTTTTGTAGTATGCAATCACAATTTGCAATTGGTGAAACTATGTGATGCCACTTTTACCACTGCAGCTTTCTGAGTTTTAATTATAAATAAGGGCTGCAACGATGCCATCAAGCATGCGTGAATTGCCCGGATTTCATTCTGTCTCTTTCCATCACAGAATATCCAACTTAAATGCAAAAACAACACATCTTCATAAAACTTGTTTTCTTGTCAGACATGAAATATCAACATTCTTTCATTTTTTGCCGCATTTCCAAAATATCATTAGTGATTAAATGAAACTATTTGCATAGAATCTAAAAGTAAAATTAAAGAGCCACAAAACATAATTCTAGTGCTAACTATATATTTTCCCAAGGATTTTTTCAGTTCTTTAATTGTCCACTAGAGAAGATTTACATAATTTAACTGAGATACAAGAACTGTGGTCTGTATTTCTGTATTTCATTCGGAAAGGAGTTCTTAAAAAATGTGTAATAAAATTTTCCAATTATTATTGACAGCAGGCTACATTTCATACTGTCTCCCTAAGAAATATTTAGATAACGTTGAGGAGCCTTATCTTTTATAATTTTACATTCTTTGCATTTAATTAACAGGCCTGACATAAAAATAGAAGGTCATTGACTTGAGCACACATAGCAGTTGTAATGTTAGCTTTTAATTCAATTATGCAAATATCAAAGCATAGATGGAAAATTTAATGAGAAATCTCCTCCAAAATTAAATGCATTCCCCAAAGCTCTAAATCTTTTGAATATGGGACTAGGCAGGGAAAATCATATCACCATATTTTCTTTTTTGTTGTTGAAGTAGCTTTTTAAAAGTTGTGGACTTGTAAATGTTTTTAAATAGAGCAAGAGCTAGCTGATGTACTAAGTAGAGAGCAGTTCCCTGTTTTCTTGAAAATAATTTTATAGTTATTATTACATTAATCTATACTGGTATTGCCATTTTTGTATGTTTGCCAGTATGGTGTATTCTTCCAGAATTCGTCTATCTAGAAGTTTATGAAGTTGTTTTTAATAATCAGAATAAATGTTTTCACTAGTAAATGGAGATATATTTTGCTACTTTCTCTTCTTTTCAGTAATGAAAGACCATCTTTAACAATGTCAACACTGAGATGATCTTTCACCCTTTTTTAACTTTCCCTATATTTGTCTCACAGACAGTATTTTTTTCATAACAGAACCTGTTCAGGTAAGATGAAGCTAAATTGCATCTCTTATAGACATTGTAAAACCTGCAAAACACATGTAAGAAAAAATGTGAATATTTCCTTTTTTAGCTATATAGCAGTATCAGTAACTGTAGTGTCTCTAGTAGTATTGTCAAAACACCACATTCTAAACTTCTGAATTCTAATACAGAATTCTAAAAATTCTGTAATATGAAAGCCCTTGATCTTGCAAATATTTTGTTTCTCAACACATGTAATGTAAAATTCATCTAAAACTTATATATTAATATATGAACTTACCTCTGCTTCCCTGAACTTGAAGAGCAAGGCAAATGATCAAAAATATTAATCCAGTTTTCAAATGCATGCTGTCTATTGATCATTCACAGTTTTCAAGACCAGTCATGCAGGAAACAAAAAAATTTTGGTCAAGTAGAAGAATTCTGTTTTCTTAGAGAACTAAAATCCCCAAAAGTCTTTATTTTTCAGGTGTCTCCAGCCTTGGAGTGCATTGAATTGCAACTGGGCAGAGTGCAACAGGTGCCAGAGTGCAAGAGCTGGGTGAACCCCTCCGACGCCCACACTTCTAGCCTGGGGAACTGGAGGGGTAAGACAAGAGTGACGAAGTTTTAAAAAAAAGCAGTGTCTGTTTCTGGAATAATCTGTTTATCTGCTGCTCAGACATAATCCCTCTTACGGTCCAGCTGGAAGAGCTTTCTTCATCTTATTAACCTTCTGGAGCGGCATCTGTCAACCCCAGGAGACTTCAACAACACCATGATAAACAACGGAAGTCTCTTCTAGTTCCCATTGCCTTGGAGCATTGATCCTTTGGGCTTTCTGGAGGTATGGCATGTGAGCACAGGGAGAGATAATGGTGCTGTTTTCAAACCAGTGACCACAAACCCCAGGAAACTTCCTTAAGATAGCTTTTTCCTGAAAGAACGCTCAATGCTCAGCTCTTCCACCGCCCATGTCTTGCAATCCTCTCTCCCTTCCTGTACCACAAGGCTGCCGTTGCAATATTCCTGTCGGAGCAGTGATGATGATGGTCTGTGACAGGGGTGAAGCGATGGCTCAGCAGTAAATTGCAGCAGTGTTCAGGGCTGGCACAATGTGATGCCAAACTGTGACTGGGGCAGGGAAAGTGCTGCATGGTGGGAGGAAAAGAGAAAGTGGTGGGAAATGCTGTTTCAGGCACACAGCTCTAACTAGGCCAAGAATTGGCAGCAGCTGAATACACTGTTCAAACAGCTCTGCTCCAGTTTCACAGATAACTATTCCAATTACATATTGGCAAGTGCACATGTTTCATACTTACCCTTTTATTTTCCAATACCTTTTTTACTGTTGCATTACACCTGAAAATGCTACCCAGTAGGCATTTCTAGTGGTCTCTCACCCTTAAAAATTTTTGCCCAAGTGCTTTAACATAAGAAGTATCTTGACTGGAAGCAAGAATCTGTAAGCACAAGTTACTTTAAGAACAACCTTCATTTGAACCCAATCAGTATTCTATTTTTACTTAGGATTTAAACAATGGTAACCTCCCTCCCTTACCAAGATTGTCTGATTTTAAGTACTCAGACCAGCTACTGTGCAGACTGGGCTGGATCCACACAAGATTTGCTTTTTTTTTAGTGTATAAACTCTCATGCACATTGTTTTATTGGTCCAACAAAACAAATTTAGAATACCTTGCGAGCAGCACAATGCAAAGCAATAGTGGAGATGGTTAGGATTTCTACTGAAGAAAAATGTACTATTATATAAGGATCATTCTTTAGCAGTACCAATACTTGTCTTTACATGTTTTATGTATAATAATCACATTGTATATAATGAAATAATAGAAGTATTACCTGTGTGAACCAGGTAATTTTTAGCAAACATATCAGTTTTATATTTGGAAGATGAAGCTCTCCCCATGTTACCTTATTTTTAGTTACTTCAGCTTTCAATCTACAGCAATTGCAAGCAAAGAGAATTTTTCTCAGGGTGGTGGAATCTGCCATTTCTGGTGTTATCTGAGAATGTGGAATTGGTGAAAGGAAGATTATTTCCTCAGAGCCCTCTGGGTACCAAACTCCTTATGGAATTTGGTAGGAATGTGATCCTTTAATTCCATTAGGAATCTAATTTGTCAGACTACATTTTGAAAATGTGTAATAAAGAGATTTACTTAATTACTCTAGAAACTGGTTAGTGAAGCCTGAGCCAGGAATCAGAAATCCTATCTCAAAGCTTTCATATAAAAGTGTATTTTTGAGCCATTCACATGTTGGAGAAGACAGACATTTAATAACACATTCTTATCTTTCAGAGATAAAGGAACAAGAAAAATCCTAAAATATGGCACTGCTTTTAGTGTCTAGATAGGACTTAAGAAAAATTGAGCTCTATAGGCAAACTATGATTAAAATTTTTAGGGCAGGAGTTTGCAGACTTTGAGATTATGCTTAAATCATTAATATTTCAAGCTGTTTTCTGCTAAGACAGTACCTTCTATGTAGTTCCATTTAATTAAGAAATTTTGTAACTAACCTTGATAACTGCCACAGGGGAAGCAAACAAGAATGATAAACACTCATTAAAATTAAAGCAATATTATCTAGGGACCACTCCATCTCTAAGTACTGCAGGGTTTAATTATAGGTCACTGTTAATTAATCTAGAAGTGTTTCTTCTAGTTGGCTTGCTGTCAACAATAATTATATATTGTTTAAAAGGTGATTAAAAAAATTCTACTGAAACTCAATAGTGCATCACAAACATACTACCAAGACACGGGAAGGGCAAAACTGGAAGCCAAAATATCCATTCACCCAGAACAAGAGCTTACAAATGGGTTAAATTCAACTTGTTACTGGTCATCTGAGCGCATTGCTGCACATACCTAGAATAATCACTGATATGCTGTTTAAATACAACTAAAACTGTTTCATCTGGTTGCAAAAATGAAGAAAACTAGATTCTTCTGGTCCCTTCTCTGCTGTTGAATTTGGCCAAATCAAATCAGGCTTGTCTCTCAGCCTCCTGATCTGCAGAGATAAAATGGAAAGAAAAATCTAAAAAAAATTTGAAATGGTGTGTCATACTCTCGTCCTGCAGTAGCAATATTGCCTAGTAAGACTAGACATTTCAATGAGATGGTGGTGAAAGTTATCAGACGAATGGAAGCGTTTCCCTATAAGGAAATATTACCAAGCCTTGAAATCTTTGGCCTGAAAGACAAATGACATAAAGGTTGAGAAAATGATTAAATATCTCAGTTTTTCTTGTAAAATGGAAGAAAGAAGAGGAATATACCCAATTTTATTTTCAGGCATCTATTGCCTACTTTTTTCCTGAGCTTTTATATTTTTGGTCTTGACAGCTTGCTGAGACAAAATGATTTCCAATTTAATTACGATATTATAAAATTTTTCTTACTTTAAGAATGAGAAGGAATTTGAGACATTTTTGAACAGTAAAACCATCTGGGAATGGGACACACAAGCTCTTCCAGCTGCAACAAAATTAGATTCTTCAAAGTCAGTCAAATGCACTGAAGGCCGGAACTGGGTCACTTTTGCTTTCCTGTTCTTTATGTTATTTCTTTATCCTTTTATTTGCCATGAACACAGATGAGATAGTAGATTAACTGAGTCTTTGATCTCATCCATGACTACCTTTAGGCACTGAGCTGTAGTCCCTAACTCAGACCAGCTTCCCATTAAAGTCTAGCTTACTGCTCAGGCAGAAAACAAACTCTTCTGTTTTCTGTGACACCTCTCTCCCCCAAAACAAGGAGTTTGATGATCTGCTGTTCTGAAGTTGCAGAGGCCATGTGGAATTCTATTCTGAACACAAAATTGAAGCACGTGATGCATTAATGCAGCAATGGACATAACCCTAGACTACTTCTGCAATCAAAAAATATCTCCAGGTTTCTCTGGGGCCTTCAAGAATCTTTGCTGTTAAACTGTTGCTATCACATTTGTGAAGTCCTAGAACCCCTTATGAATTAGAACAGGAAAAAGTATCATGTGCCTACATTTACATGACAAGTTACCAGTCAATATATATCTCTCAGGACTGCTTGACCCTATTACATCTGCTTTCTTTTGAAACTTTTTTAGACTGTACACTCTTAAAAGGATTAATGTACTTAGATACTGTTTAGTGTGACAAGGGAGATAAGGGTATGAAAGAAGCACAGTAGTAATTGAGCAATTCAGCATAATTATGAGGAAAATACCTCAGCCTGCCTTAAGATGATCACTGATAAACAAATGATGCTCAGGTTGATAGTAATATGACTTTTCTTTGGTATTTTCTAAGTGGAACAAAAATTATTTCTTTTCCTGGTAAGCAGTAAAACAGCAAGCTGATCACCAGCTTCCAGTCAATGGAGATAAAGACTATAGTACATCTGCCCAAAGAGATTATCATTCACCTGCTTGCATACCAATACACAACCTTCTGTTACTCATGGGGCTGCCCTAAGCTTCTGTCACAGGGAGTCATAAGGAGCTGAAACATGTTTCTTCCTATGCTTGGCATGCTGCTTTTCTCTTTATGCTGAGAAAGGGTCTTTCTAGATTTAGCTGATAGAATAACTGGTAGTTTTGCTGTTCACAAATCTGTCCTCAGCAGGGTAGCAAATTAAGCTGAGCATTGTATTTATCAGCTTAAAAAAAATGAAGGTATCCAAGATGTCTCTTTATGTGAAGAAAGCCTGCAGAGATGGGATCTTTTGCCATGTATTTTCTCTAAACAGAAGAAGAAAGCTGGTAGCTCAGTTTCTTTTAATGGCAATAGGAGATGTTGAGAAGGTACCACATGTGCTTGTATCTTTACACTAACTTAGCTTTTCCCTCTTTGAGTGTAAGATAATAGTTCCTCTTTCTTGCTTAGCCTAGCAGTGTTCACTTTTTTTTCTTTCACAGTTTGTAGCTATTGTTTGTCATCCACAGCATCTGCATTTGTTCATCAGGGTTTTGCTTTCTACATTTACCATGTGGGAGTGAAGTATGAAATGACTGTGTTTCCTGTGCACAAGACTGATCTAGTAGGCAGAAGTTTCTGGAAAGGTCTTGCAAAAAACCCTGATGTGTGCTCCAGGGCTCTATGCCACTGAAGCTGTGGTTAGAGGGAGAGAAACTAAAAACCTACCCAGAGAGATAAAAAATTATGCAAATGTATGGAAATTTATCTTTGTTGTGGAAACAGTAAATATTTTTTACTTAAGAGTTTCTTACTCTTCTTTTTCACGAGGGGATGGGTGGTGCTATTGTTTTAGGTGATAGGTGACAGTCAGCAGGAGCCCTAAGGACCTGACCTGAAACTTCCTGATCTATATGTGTGGTGATAACTGTCATTAACAAAGTTAGTGGCTGTCATAATTAATAGTCCAGCAGAAGTAAAAATAAAAATTTAATTCCAATATTTTTAAACAAAATATAGGAAAGTAGGAAATAGGGTGGAGATTGTCTTTAATTAGTCCAGGCAAGGCTTGGGAATTTTTAAATAATTTAAACACGACTATGTATATGGCTGGAGTTTTTGCTTCAATTGCTTTTAGTAATCTACTGTGTTTGAACTCAGAGAAATGCTGTGAAAAACCTCTTCTGACAGAGTTGCTTTGGGAAGCAGGTTGTCTGTCAGCTGTACAAGTATTGACCTCTCGTCTGACAAGATTGTTTTATGCTTTTGATGGAATCCTATCTCTGTGTGTCCAGCAGTATCATGCTTGTCATTGTTTACATAATGGATTCTGTGTATGTGCAGAAGCTGGTTTTCCCAGTGCTGTTGCTGCTGCTTCCCTCCATGGATTCTCACAAAAATTTTGATGTTGCTCTTACCACCAATAAACTCCCTTATGGTTTATCTATGATAAGATTACAACATTATAACAATGTGACACTGCCATTACTCATATCATGCTTTGTTCCTTATATCCCATGTTACCTTATCTTGCACTTAATGAATATTATTATTATTAATAATAATCACAATAATAATGATAATTTTCCATTATTTCTGAAGGATTGGTGGTAACAATAAACTAAATCTATGATAAGATTATAACATTATAACAGCATGACACTGCCATTACTCATATCATGCTTTGTTCCTTATATCCCATGTTACCTTATCTTGCACTTAGTGAATATTATTATTATTAATAATAATCACAATAATAATGATAATTTTCCATTATTTCTGAAGGGCTCTGAACCAACAGGACTTTATCTGTATCTTGTAGATGCATTTTTGGAAAGGTAGGTGATGGAAAATAAGGGTATGGAAATATTTTTTCTCTTTAAAACCAGGCTATAGTTCTTGGTTTTATTGCTCAGTTGCTTCATATTGAAAAGCTTTAAGGGAAATATCAATTTGATGAGTTTTTGGTCGGTGTCCCTTTCAAACAGAAAAATTTTGAATGTTTTTTGGCTATTTTATGTTACGATGGGTGTATTTTTATTGTTTCCAAAAGTAGTTATTGTGAAGTTGTTCTCATACTTCAAAATTGCCTCTTCACTTTCATTAAGCAGCTTGAGAAGTTGTTATGTATAATTTAATAAGGTTGTGACCTTGTTTTTCTATGAAGATGTCAGTTACCTCTCACTTCCAGGGGTTTTTTTCCCCTTCTTGCAGATTTGTATGTCTGGAAGTGTTTGCAGTTTCAGTGTACAAGGCCAAATGTATTATACATGTATTACTCTGCATGCTGAATACAGCTGGGATTGTTTAGCTTTCAGAAGAGATGACTCAGGGGGGAATCTTAACAACATTTAAAAAAACCTGATGAGAGAGAGTAAAGAGGCAGACCCAGATCCTCAGTGTTGCCAAGCGAAAGGACATGAGGCAATGGGTACAAACCGAAATTTAAAAAAAAAATTCTATTTGAACAGAATTTTTAAATATAAGAATGATTGAACACTGGGACAGTGGTCTCCAGAGAGGCTGTAAAGTCAACATTCTTGGAAAAACAGCTGAGATGATTGTTCTAGCTGACCCTGGTCTTCCTGGGGGTTGGACAGTGTGATCAGCACAGGCCCCTTGCTCACTCACCCATTCATGACACTCTCATTCTGTGATCACTGCAGGGCCTCTGTAAGACACATTCAGCTCCAAACAGTATTTTCAAAGGGATTCTTTGATGTGGCAAATATATTAATACACAAAGATTTCAGAGTATAATACACACAGAGCAGGAAGAATTATTCCATGTACAATTAGGAGTCTAGGAAGCTGAAATACACTTCAAAGAAGGAAAGGTTTATTCTGAATAGGAAAAAAAAAATTACAGAATTTGTTCATTTCTGGAACTGAATTCTGTGATGAGGCAAAATTTTGTGTATTGTTAGAAATTGTGTTAATAACCTGTTCAGATTTTTATTATCATCATTCTTTCTGTGATTCCTAGAATAGGCTTCAAAATTTCAAAAAACATTGTACATACAAATTCTCAGTTAAAGATGATCCTTCCCCAGGAAGGAATGCAAGGATTGATCAGAATAATAGGATGGGAGTTTAAAAATATTTTTGCAATACAGGATCAGTTGTGGTTAAGTTATTTCCAGAGTAAAACCTGCATCCTGAGATGCACTGATGGGGCATATGGTTGGCAGGAAGGGAGGAGCTGAGAAGAAAATCTGTTGTACGCAAATCCCATTTTCTTTCCCTTTCAGTCCAGAATAAACCCAAAATTCTTAGTCTTTGATTGATATTTTGTATCAATTTTTAAAAATCACATTTCCCAACCAGTTATTTGTCCAAGTACCATTTTTTGATTCTTTCCCCTGGTCACCATCTGGCTTCTTGTCTGGTCTCTTTTCCCCGTGTTGCCATCTGCTTTCTCTGCTTTCTGACCTTCCTATTTCATTCCATCTCCTAATTTCATTCTGTTTCTTTCTGCAGTTTTCTCATCTCCTCTGTGTGTCAGCCTGAAGTTGCTTTCCAGCCCACTGTGGTATATTATTTTGAAAGCTAAGAGTGTAGTGAAGGATTGTTGTGTTTATTAGTTATCTCTGGTAGATAATGGCAAGGTAAGAAATGAGAAACTACTTCTTTTATCTTATACAACACCACCATCCGCTGGCAGTTCCTCCATCTTTCCCTCTGCAGGTCACTGATGGTGACAGCAATATACAAGTAGCTCCTGTCTTCAAAACTTACCAGAGAATTACAGTTTAGAAGGCCGAATAGCTTACCCTTTATTAGGAAAAAATAAGCAACTGCCGTGTACCTTCTTTCTACCTCCCAGAATACTGTGTTAACATGAGGGTTTATTTAGCTCCCTTTCAGACACATTTTTAATTTCAATTTCTCATTCACCATTGCTAGCTTCACATTCCCACAGTGGCTCCAGCTTCTTCATGCCTCAATGCAATGAGGGCCATCCCTGGAGGATGCAGGCTTCAGAAACCAGGCTCTATTGTCAGCTGAGCTTGATGTTGTGCTCAATGCTGATGGAAGAGGATGTGTTATGTGCGTTCCTCTCACCTTGCTCCTGAGATAACTGAGCAGTGATCTGGGATTCCTCATCATTCTGGTCTGAGACAGCAGAGAATACACCTCCTCTGGGATCCAGCAGCTTTTTGCATCACACTGATGATCAGCCAGACAAATGGTTTTGGAGGAGGCAGTTCAAGGCTGATTCTGGCACAGAAGTTAAAACCAGCAACTTTTCTGTACAGCCTCATACCTATGTGAGACACTGGCTGGCTGTGTGTCCTTATTACCAATTCAGGGCTGCCTGTGTGCTATGCACTTGTTAGAGGGTAGACAGGGTAGTGCCTCTGTCCCCATACAGCTCACACATAGACATCTGACTGCTTTTTACAGCTCCAGTTAGGAGCAGCGCTGCTCTGTGCCATGCAGCCACCTTCTGCAACCCCCTGAGGTTCATTTCTTACAGACTCTGAGCTCAGCCTCACTCCAGACTCCTGTGTGCCTCTCCTCCCTCCCTCCAGCCATCTTTAATATCTGTCCCTTGTCCTCTGTCTTTTTGTCAAGTAATCCCTTACTAATTAAACTCTGCCCAAAGGACAAATATACAAAAGTAGGTGAGCTGACATGAAATTTGCCAGCTCTTACTTCTCTTGCTCTTTTTGCGTGCTTAATCCTCTCTCTAGCTTTTATCTGCCTGTCTATTTCGATAAGAAGCTGTTGTGGAATAGGGATGTTGTGTGTGTATTGTACAAGCCCTACTTTCATAAACACTCTGGCAACAAATAAATGCTGCTACCACACTGTATTTGAAGGTCATCATGTCATGTCTCGAAGGTGTTAGTGGCAGCTGTTTTACTGCTGTCTATTTGAGATCTGTTTGGGATTCTGCTTCTGCAAAAAGGTATTATTTTGTGAAACTGCTCATATTCTCGCCAGGCTGGAAGCTTTTTTTGGGCTCAGGTGCTTTCCTGGATGCTAGATTCCATGGAAATGTTCCAGCAGAATTTTCTAGACCAGCAGTTTAAAACAAACAGGTCTCTTTACCCTATCTTCACACATGAAGACTTGGCATTAGTTCCAACTTAGTCCCTCAAACAGCTTGAATAACTTGGGATGAAAGAAAACAAATGGTGTCTTTGGAGGGATGTCACTGCCCTGTGCTTCCTCCATTTCCCACAGATGCCTCTGTTTTCAGTTTGAATGTGCATTTTTGAGAACTTCTGTAACTTGTGTAGCAGTTCCAAAAGTCCATCTGTGTTTATGTGCATCTAGTGTTGAAGCTGTAGCAGCACACACTCAGCGTTGCCCAGAAAAGAGACACAAGGAAAAAAAAAAAAATTAAGCAGCCAGGAACTTCAAAGTTCCATATTATCTTGTTAGCAGTGGTTTAATTAACTAATTTAAATAATGCATGGTCATCCTTATTTAATGCACAGAACCCATGAAATCCCAGGTTAGCATTTCTTACAGGGAGCCCATGCAGGATTTTAGAAGCTGTCTTGTCTTGCCCTAGCATCTCCACATGAGTAAGTGTGGTCATGATGTGTGAAGAAGTTCCTGCTTTCCTGGGACCTGAGTTTTCTCTGAAAATTATTTGTAGGCTCTACATGAGGCCCATTTGCTCAAATACCGTTGAGGCATTAATCAGTCAAATGGTCTTGCTTTGTAGGAATTCTTTCGATAGGATGCTGATTTTATCTTAAAGGAAAGTGATAAGCATATTATTGTCTAAGCTTAAAAGAGCAAGGTGAAAACAGTATTCTGTCCTACCTTGACTATCAAATTAATATTATGCATTTATTTCTTTCCATATATTTTCCCCATTTTCTCCATTTCATACATGAAAAAAATGTCTGTATATCTTAGTGTTGAAGTTGGCACTCTGTTTTTGGCGGGAAGGTATTAACTATTTTGGGAAATCCAACACCTTAGGAACAAACTAAGAGAATACTTCACTAAGCTAAAATTCCTGAACTGGTACTGTTGTGTCTTAGTAGTAATACAAGCTAGAGAGCTGACTTTAAAACAGAACAGTAGTTATTAAGCAACTTTTTTTTGGTGTGCAGTAAGAGCTTTCATGAATATGCTTGTAGGATGTCTCTGGATGATCCAAATTCCAGGTCAGGGTTTCAGGTCAAATATACATGGCAGAGTGCAACACAAATTGTTGATATTCAGACTTTCTAACTGGCAAGAGAGGCAGTTTTCCATGCTGGTATTTCCAAGACTGTAGATTCAGGATTTGTGCTATCTGGGTTTGGATGCAAACATTTGTCACAGCTACTCCACAAACAAAAATTTGGGACATTTTTTTATGCCAGAGAAAGGATTTAAAGGTGAGATGCTCACTTTCACAGAGAATCTGACACTGTTAGTATATGAAGACTTTTTTTTTTTTGAGAAAAATTGCATATTTTTTTCAACTCTGTGCTATAAATTATAACTTATGTATCGATAAAATTTCCAAACAAATTGGGACTCATGAAGGTCAGAAAAGAGAAATTAATTTACATAGATTAAAAGAATGAGTTCTTGGAGTTATGGAAATGATTAGGAAAAAAAATCACACTCTGATTAGCAAAATTCCCTCATGATGACCAGGTCTCCATTCAGAAGTATAATATAAAAGCGAGTGTAAAAACCCCAACAAACCTACAAAGTAAAAATAATTTTTGGAATGCAGATATTGTGATGAAATAAAATGAATCATAAGGAAGAAGTAGAGACAGAAGAAGGAGGAGGTCCTGTAGTAGCAAACATTTAATAGCAACAACAAGAAAAATAGAAATGCTAGAAAGCAATGGAACATAATGTTACATATAATGACTCAGGAAACAGACATAATTTTTACCTAAAATATCCTAGAACATTGCAAAACCAGGAAAAAGGAATGCAGAGATGGATTGAGTTCAATCTTACATAAACTTTACAAATCCATGAATAGGACCACTGTCACTATTCCTACCTTGGCTATGAAAGACAGCCAGTGTACTCCATGTTCTTCCATAATGTAATTCTTTGAATCCAGAAACTGGCTTCTGTTCTGCTATAGTATGACAGTCTGATCAAAATTTTATCATATATAATGGCCTTTTATCAGTATTCAATTTTCTAATGCAGTAACAAAGTCTTATCACACATGTGACAAGATTCCTGATAACAAAGGTAAGATAGATTAAGTACCATGTTAAAATATTTCAAATGCATTAGAATTCTCCCAGCAAGAGTTTTGACATTGATTTCCTGATGTACCTTGGAAACAGTGCTTACCCAGCAAATTTCACAGCAAAACAAAAAAAAAATAAGGAAAACTGGTGAATGAAAACATTTCACTACTGGGTTTGTAGAAGCGGTATTGGAGCCATGTGTGCTGGGTGCCTCATGAGAGCAGACGGGATGAAAATGGAGCTCACTGTGAGGAAGAATGCTGATTTCATATACCCAGACCTAAGCACAAGTGATTTACCTGGCAGAAATAACACTTTTATGTAAGACAAAGTATTGCCTATCACCGCGAGGATGATTGAGAAGCACACAGCAAAGATACAGAGCTCCTTATTCAATATCATAGAGCCTACCAAAAAGTACAGAAATGTTTCTGTAATGCATCATCATTACTTCAAAATTGGGTCTTTATTCACAACGGAGGAGAAATGTTTTCAAATTATATTTTGCTTTTCTCCAGGAAAGCAGTTAATGGCACATAAATTTAAATTGCTGTGAATTATGTTACATGCTTAATTTTATTGCATCCATTAAATTACATTACTTTCCACAAAGAACAGTGTGCTGTAGAAGAGTTGTCAGTTTAAATGTTTTGTAAAACTAACTGAAAAGTCCCACATGGGGCTTAATAATTTTCTGCTATAGAACTCAGATATGAGTGCAGACAGCTCTTTTGAAAACTTGCAGAGACTGAAGACAGAGCTTCTGCTGAAAGGGAAGAAAGATTCTCCTTCCAGAAAATTCACAGATCCAGCAAGAGCAGATAAGTATCTTATATTTGCATTACTGAGTCTTGTAACCGTCTTAGTAGACTGGATTTGTGCTTTTTTAGTGAAAGTGCATTGCCTTTCAGCTTTTAAATTAGCTTTATTCTAATTCCCATTAACACACAACAGATGGAGAGCTCTAATCTGAAGGGTCCTGCAACTAAGTCTGCCACGTGTACTTGTGTGCAAAGGACTTGATTCCATCATGTTTTTGCCTTGATTTCTACCAAATGGTATATCATTGACTTCAAGTAAAATGATCAGTTTCATAAAAGCTACTGAATCAACTTTTGAGCAGAGTGTAGCTTACATGCATGTGTTTGTCTGATTGAAGCTCTGGGTACATTCCTGTTTACAGTTTTCCCCTTCAAAATAATACATGTATTAGTTTTTTAAGATTGTCAGCTGTGATTTACAGAGGTAGAAATCTTAGAATGATAAATAAGTGTCAAAGACATAGTATAACTAGGATGCTAAGACAAACTAGCAATTTGATTGGGATTCACGATTTGCATTTGTTCTGGATTGTGATTGGATTGTAAAAGTAGGTTGCAGTTTCAGAGACACCTTAAAATTTTATACACAAGAATCAAAATGCATCTGACCTTTACAAAGGTGGGTTCAAATTTAGAATGAGAATGTATCATGACACTTACTCACTTTCTCAGAACCTCTTTTATAATATATAGTTTACTTAGGTCATATTATACAGAATATAAAAATAATGAAAAGAGCAGCAGAAGGTTCACTAAAAATCTTTTTACTGAGGTGCTTGTTGAGGGTGAGGAAACTGACACAGTCTTACACGTTCACAATACATACAACAATACAAGTGAAAAAATAAGAATGCCTATATTTGTTAAATTGCAGAGACTAACTTCCCATCAAAGTGCCACAATTTCTTTCAGTGCTGTAGGAATGCAATCAGAAAAGTTACTACAGTTGTTGCTTATGTTAAATTTACAGAGAAATATCAGGGAATTCTGATGCTTCTGAGTATATTTCCACTTCATAATATGAAAGGACTATGTGAAATTAAATGACAGCTACTGAAGCACTAGGGAGTATAACAGTGTCGTACAGCACTCATTCAGTTTGTCACCTGATAGAGAAGAAAAGCACCTTTCTCCCCTGTTTTTCTGAGGCTTATTTCACATCCACAAACACAGAATGGATACTTCGATACTGATGACCAATTCTGAAAATTCCTGTTGAGTGCATTGCAAAAATGCCTTCCTTCTGTTGATAGAACAGATAATATCAGTTATTTTGATGTAATGCAAATGAGCCTTTTCTACTTTAACTGTGCAGTAGGTGCTCCTGTGGAAGTTATTTATAATCTCAAGGGAATCAGGGTGTAGTTTTTTATGCCTGAGTTTGTATTTTAAGATTTATTGCTTGTTTTTTTAAGGCTTAACCAATTTGTAGTTAAATTTGAGAGGGGATTGGTTATAAAATTGCTGAGTCCAGAAATCCCATCTAATGAGAAGCCACAGCTTATGAGAAAATCAACAGGCTTTCATCCCCACAAAATCTACTTATGAGAAAACCAAAAGGTTTTCTTCCCCACAGAAATTAGTCAATTATTCTGGAGACTGCATATTGCATAAGGAAGATGAGTAGAGAGCAAAGCCAGAGCTGTACAAAGGCACAGACTCCAGTGGAGAGGGAAAGTACAAATACGCTTATGGCACATGAACAACCCAATTGTATCTTTAATTTGCATTGGTAAAGCTATTAGTCTAAACTGGACAAACTGCAAGAGCTAACTTAAAGGACAATCAACAGCATCTTGCCCTACTGAACAGAAGGAACAATGCTGTTTAACTGGGATTAGCTAGCTGATATTTCTGGAAATGTAAACAGCAGGACTACATCTTCAAAATGGTAAACAACAGGCCTTCTTAAAGAGGAGACCTGTTAACAGGATAGTATCAAACATAAATACAACAAGCAGACTTCCCAGAACTGACCTAGTTCAGCTTTATGTTGTTTACCAGGACTACATCTCGTGCAGAATCCTACCAAGCATGCAGGGACATCTAATGACCGAATCAGAGACTGCAACTCAGCACACTTAGGCCAGCTCAGCACACAAGAAACAAGAGGTGTACACAGGAGAGGCTGGGGTGGCTGCAGGCAATGCAGGTCTTCAAAAAATTGCCTCACGTGTGTAAATATTGCCTTATAAAATACAAATAAAATAGTTATCTGAATAGGAATGGGGTTTTAGTTGAAATAATCCTGACCAATGCAACATTAAAGCTAATTGAAACTAGCTCCCATCCCCTGTAATTTTGCAACTGAACAGTGTGTAGTTTTAAAGTGACAGGATCCGTCTATGTGGAAAAAGTCAGAGTACTGCTTATACAGGAAAATCATCTCAGCAATCTACTTAAGGCATAAGGATTTGGGGAAGTGTAATTAGACCAGTTTTCTGGGAATTTAAAAAGCTGGATTGAATTCTGTGTTCATCTACAGACAACTCTATGACCTTCAGCAGAGTCCTTGGGTCAGATCACCAAGGCTGCAGTGAGGGGGAGTTAGAGGCTTCAAAGCCTTTGATGATCTGGAGCTTTGTTGATCAGTCTAGCTCATTTCCATAAAACTTTCCTCTCTCAAGGCAGTACTGGGCGGATGAATGTGTTAAAATTGTGCTTTTATGGTAGAAGGACCACAAACAGTTCAAAACTGGAAGGCTGCTCTTGTGCACAGCTGCTGATCACACCTCTGTCTTCAAAAGGTGCATGCCAGTGCTGGATTAAATCATAATGGTATATATTTTCTTTCTTGCAAGGGAAAAATACTTTTCTTGTGTTTTGTATTTTTTTGGTAGTGTGGTTTTTTTTTTTTTTTGTTTTGTTCAGTTTTGTTTTTGTTTTTTGTTTATTTGTTTGTGTTTTTGTTTTTTCCTCTAGGTATCAGACAAGACAACTTCAAGTCTTGGTTAATGATCTGAATAAAAACACCAGCAAAGGAACTTTTAGCTGGTCCGTTCTCTTTTCGTCATGAGATGATTCTACAGTTAATGTGAATTGTTATAAAAAATTTCATGGTACTCTGATGTTATTAAGACCCATAATGATGTTATCATTACCTGCTTAACTTAAATATTTTTCTAGTATTTAAAAAACTTCTACTTTCAACAGAAATAATAAAAAAATAAAGGAATCAATGACAGATTTTTTTTCTATGTTGGAAATGTATCCTCCCAGTGGGCTCTGGGGATATCTTCTCTTACTGTATAGGCCTCTCCGTTGCTTTTTAGTCATTGATGTTTCTCCATGCAATCTTTCTTCTCTTAATAAAATCTATATAAAAGTTGCACTCCTAAGGAATGAAAGCAAATTTCTACCTTTGAAGAGTCTCTCTGTATCTTTCTCTTATAAAGTGGATTATCAGGAATCATCTTTATCATCTTTTCAGCAGTTCCTGAAGCATAAGTGATAACTTATTTGTAGAAAATATAAGGACTGTTTTAATTTTGTTTACAAAAGACTAGAATAAGAATCTTACTTTTGGATTCAAAGAGATTGAATTATTTAACTGGGATTAATTGTCCACAGAATTTTCTGAATCTCCTAAATTATGTTTATGGGCTTCCACTTTTTAGACTGACAGATCTGACACAGTGCTTCTGGTAGACCTGTGAGCTCCTGAATCACTAGGTGGAGGCCAGACAGATAATTTTGGGTCATTTCAGGCCTGAGACCTCAACCATGGTGTGGCAGAAGCATTCTGGAAACGGTGTGAAGCTTTGCTGAAGTAAAATACGTTCAGTAGACTTTATGGATGTTGCTGTTGTTACTTTAGAATGACTCTCTTGAGTCTGATTGCCCTGGAGATCTTCAAGGTCTTAGCCAAGGCCTGGCTTGCTGCCCTTCCTTAAGGGAGCACCAACAGTGCCATCTCCCTTCCACTGTTATCTTGCAGGTTGGTTTGTGGGCTGATTACCTCTCTTGAAACTGTCTGGGAAATAAATGCCTCAGTTCCATCTGTTTTTCTGGGGATTTAATTAAATTTGTTTGCATTTCTAGTATTTCACAGGCCACATCCAGAGGGGAATTAAGACTTTGCTGCACTCTGGCTTCACTTGAGCTTCTCACAGAGATGTAACACTCTGGAACTACATTTCATCTGAATCATGTCTATGCCTGTAATAAATAACTGGTTTTGCAATCCACTGTAGCAGGGGAGTAGCTCTAGAAGCACCAAGGATTTGAAGAAGTGCTTAGACACGTGTCCAACTGGTTGCTTTGTTCCTGTTATAGAAGGATTTAGTCTGAACTGTTGGAATGTTTAAGCAATAATATGACTTGGAAGTAATTTATCCGAGTGTGTTATGGTAAACCTCTCAGCTGTTAGATCTATAAAAAGTCTGCATATTTTTCTTGTAATCAGAGATTCTCAATAACATATACACAGGTTATATAATAGATTAGCTACTATTTTCATGCCATTGAAGGAAAATTCATTAGGCAAATGTTTCTATTCTAGCATGTGTAGATGTGATCTCAACAATTTTTTGAGATTGTTTCAAGCCCTCGAAAAGTTCTTGGCTTCAGGCTGTTTATTTTCTTGCATTATACATTTCTTAGACATTGAAGGTGAGTGGAAATATTTGCACATTCTGGAAAAACTGAGAGTTGGGCAAAGTACTTATCCACATTTTGCGGCTTGAAAACTTCATTTAAAAGAATCTATTTGATAATTTTACAGCAAATGTTCTATGAGTAAAATTTCTTTACGCAGTTGTATGTGGAAAGTGTAGGTTGTGTTGATGTAATTGCCATGTTTAACCAAGAAAGTAAATTCTAACTCACTCTGATAAGTACAAGGAACACAACTGGAAATTCCTTTTAATTTGAAAGATAACATTATGTTGTGGGTTGCATGTGAGATCTCTGTGTTGTGGAAGAAGAAATTTGTCAACTCTAGTTCATGTTTATCTTATGTCTTTCTTATTTTCTTTTCAGAGCCAACACTTCAAAACCCTCAGATATGTAGTTGAGCACTGAAATAGCACTGTCTAGGATTTCTGTGTTTGGGTGTTGTGAAAGACTGAGGTGATGAGGCATTTCTCTGTTTTGTAGCAAGGACTACTTCTATGAGATCCCAGATCGATTGAGGTGATGATTTGGAAATTATTGTCTTTTTTTGGAACTTAAGTTCATGAAATAAACTTGGAATGTAGGGATGTAGAGACTGTGATGCATAAATGTGATAAAATTGTAGCAGTATGCAATTGCCTCAGAAAAAGAAATCATTTAACCTGATGCCTACTTATTTTGTGCCACATTTGAAGTTGATTGCAGGTTTTCAGTTTCAAACTGCAATTTTTGTGCCATAAAAATTATTTTTAAACACACAGAGACACACCTTAGCACTTAATACATAAACTGGGAAAATGAATGATAGGCTGTAGAACTAAAATCTACTGTCCAATGTTTTTTCATACATATGAGGTGTGTTTCTGAATGCTGACTCACACCTCTTAAAATTTACTTTCAATAACTAGCTTTTGTAGGCCTGTCAGCTGGCATTTTAAAGTGATGTCATTCATAGTGCAAAGTCAATTAAAGTTTTTCTTATGAAAGAAGGAAAATTTAGATATTTTATTAAAAGATTCCTTTGACTGATATTAGAAAGCCTTTATATTGCAGAGCATATACAGGACCAGCCTTGAAAAACCTCCTCTGTGCCTTCTTTTCCTAGGGCTGTACAAGTCCATTTCTCTCAGTCATTTTTCATTGCCTCTTGTGCTCTGGCCCTTCACCACCCTGGTGGATCTCACTTTTCATCCCATGGTGCTGAAATACTTAATCAACATCCAGCCTAGGTCAGTAATCTCATCAGTCCCTAGAAGTTTTGGAAACATTCTTAACTTTAATAATTATTTTTTCCCTTTCTCTTTGCTAGCACAAAAAGAAGCCAAGTCAGTGTCTAGTGAAAGGCCTTTTCTAAAGTCAGTATCACAAAGTGAGAGTGGCAAAGTGATTTGCTACAGCCTGGACCTAACCACTGACTAAGGAAACCTGTAAAATAAACCTGTAAAAGAAATTTGCAAATTTTCTAAATTCAGAGTAGCTGTCTTATTTTGTAGTGGTGGGTGAATTTTTTACACAAGGATTAATTTTATGTCTTCCTCTACATAGAGGAAGCCTAAGTTTTAATTTTATACTTGCTTATCTCTATTGGCTTTCATCTTCTAGTTAGGACTAGCCCCCATTTTTCTCAGTAATGTCAAATTTGTTATTTTATGCCTTTTGATTGAGACTTGCTGTGGCCATATTTTCAAAGCCATCAGAGAAACTATTTGCTGAGGAATTAGTTCTGGGATGTAGCTAAAGAAAGAAAGCAATGAGGTAGGCTGTGTCTTACAATTTTTTTCAGTTCTAGGACAATAACATAGAATTCCTAGGTTTCATTAGGACTCATGTTTTATTATTTGGTAATAAATTAATCTGTGTTAGATGTGAAGGAACTATTTTCAAATGGCTATTTAATGATGCAGCTACAAAATTTATTTGACATTGCAGCAATCATGGGCATGTTAGAAGACATTCATGTTGATATTCTGTGTGTTACAATGACAAAAGCCAAATTTCAGGTATTTGCATAATCATGGAAGCTCATTGAAATAGAGTAATAAATTTATTGATCACTTAGTGATCACAGAATTCTACTGTTATTCTCTCAAGATGGTAAAAGCATAGTTTTATTTCTCTCCAACAGTTATTTTATCCAAAGATATTTAAAAATGTTAAGAGGGGAGGAAACCACCTCAGTGGTTTCTTATGCTGGCATTGTGTCAAACTTTTATTTTCAAGTCCTTGCACTCAGAATTATTTACCAGTTGTGAACTGCAGATAATAAGGATCAACCTGGAGGAGGTTCTGCCTTTCATGTGTGAACTGCTCTGTGTCAGGGTTTACAACAGAAGCAGTGATGTTATTATCTGCTAGATAAAAATGCATTCTGAACTTAACTGGAGCTACTTGAAAGTAATAGGAGTTCAACATGGCATTTAATACAGCGTTGTTTGAAAGCTTTCTGTTTAACTCTATCCAGAAGACACAGAGGCACATACCCCTCTCATCTCATAAAAAAACCAGACATCTTCCATTTCATTTATATCACTGGCTAGCTTTTGAAGTTTTGTTCAATTTGCTAATCTGTGAAGCTATTTATTAACAGTTAATTTACACATTTGCATTGAAGGTCAAGTAGTTATGTGCTATTGAGCATTAACTGTACCCCTTTCTTTCTTTTGGTGAATTTATATATTAAGGTACTCTCACTTCAAGAAAAAGCTGTTGGAAAAAGAAATTTACTTTTTGTTTTTGTTGTGTTCCACTTGTGCTTATTGAAGAAATGTGTATTTGAATGAGGACTCTTTCCTCCTAGATACAACTTAATACAACTTGTCCTTTTGCTGTTGCTTGAAAGGCAGATTCTTATGTGTATAATATTACACTCTTCTATTGGGAAAGAATGTGTCTTTTAGTAACCTTGGATGGGCTAGAGACATTGTAGGATTAGTTAGAAAAAGATGCTGACTGAAAAATAAGGAAACACAAAAGCCTTATTCTGAAATTAATAGTTAAAACAAGAACCTCTAAAATGATAAGTATATTTCTAGAACTTGGGGGTAGGGAGGGAAGCGGATTTCAGTGTCTATTATTTCATTATGAAGGTATTTCTCTGCCTTAAAATATATTATTTATGCACTTTATGTGTGAAATTCATACTTAAGATCAGTTGTGGTGAGGGCTAGAATTAGGAAAAGTGTTGCTTAGAAAAATGAGTGAGATATCAATTTTGCCATTTTGGGTTTGTTGTAACAGGGTATACTCCATGTGCAGGGGCTGAGTGAAGCTCTGCTCACCCCAGACGTAGAAGAAAAGGAACAATGAGGGATTAAGAAATAATCAGAGGCACAGGATTGTTGCTATGAGAAAACACTAAACATGGTGATCTCACAGCCTGCAAAAACAATACCTTTCATGTAAGTGGGAAAAGATATCCAGTGAAACCATCAGACACTGTGCTCAAAACAAACAGAAAGAAGGGCAGCTGCTCAGACTTAATTAAACTTTGGTATATACTGCATTGGGATGCTGTGCAGACCAAATACTCTGCAGGTTTTAATAACAGATGAATTTATGGAATAACTGTAAAATCTGAACTTCTGACGGAAGCAGCCCCCCAGCATGCTCTTTTCAGGAAGCTGGAGAATCCTCTAGGGAAAGGATCAATCTTTAATCACCTTGCATTCTTTTCTTAAGCCACTGCCCCATGGGCAGATAGAGCCTGTTGGGCTAAGGAGCTTTCCACTTAATTCTGTGTTCAAACGTGGTTTTTACCTAGCCAGGAATCCGTGTGGTTTTTCTGGCTGGCAGGATTGCTCCATACAGCTGCTTCTTTCAAAGAGTTCACTGCAGTAAACATAAAGCTGAGCTTAAATATTGGTAGAAAGACATAAGATCTAGAAATAGTTATAGTGTAAAATATTAACATTGTTTTCTTATACTCTGCAGCAGTGGTTTTACAATTGCATTTAGCTGAGAAATTTCATATGGAAAGAGAAAGTACTGCAGAATATTTAAAAAAATATTTTTGGTTTCTTCTTCTTTTCCTAATCTGTTCACCAACAATAGTTCAGTATTGTTCTTTAATTAGAATTTAGTCTAGTTTTCCTTTGCCTTGGGGGAGGTGCTGAACACCTGTGATAGCAAAGACAAAAAGAAGCTGGAAGAAATTATAACACTGGATGGATATAAAAAAGGGGTCAGTGAAAAACATTACAGTTTGGAGGTTTTTCCTACAGAGAGAAATACAGGAATGTCTAATTGTACGGAAAATGCAATTGTGAGAAATTTATTGTTACTTAGCTTCCCATCTTAATTGTTTTACCCAGGAATAGACAGACATATAGGGATTCTTCTTTTCTGTAATACATTTGGATGACATGTCTGACTGCATGAGTTTTCCTTCTTAGGCCGTGTTCTCCTGTTCTGGACTAGGTTAGGAGGCATGAAGCCATGTCAAAAGATAGTAGTTTATGTGTATTATTTGCATTTACAGAATAATACCTGTACATCATACACCTGTATGCTTATTATTTATATTTCCTTTCCTTTCTTAAGCCTTTGCTGTCTACTAAAACTTCTTAGTAAAGCAACTGAACACTTCTTGATGGAAGTAATGCTCTTTCCTGTAACATGCCATGATGAACCATTCATCAGGCATCTGTTATTATGTTGCAAAAATAATTCAGTGGCAATTATAAAAAAATATTCTCTGTGTTTCCCCAGGCTTCTCACCTAGATATTAAGGACATTAAATACTTTCTTCCACTAAGATGGAAATTGAGTGGGGGGGGAAAATCTACCTGCTTTATAATGACATAATAAGAGATGCTGTTTTGAGGGGCAACTGCTTCTTTTAAAAATGTCAACATCTCCCTTGACAGAAAGGTCATCAGGAAAAGTATCATTATGGGTATTTGCAGAGACCTGGATATTTTCATAAAATCTCATTTGAATAATGCAGAATTATAAAAGAGTGAAGATGAGGTCAGGTGAATTAAAGGTGTGTGTGCCTGTAACTTTTTTAAAAAAATGTACATATTTATTTAAGCATTTTTTTGGCCTCATTTTCCTAGTATCTGATTGTTTCTTAGCTAGTGATCACATATTAATACAGTATTTTGTTGATAAAGTACCTAGAAAAAAAAGAGCTATGCCTAAACTTTGTTCTGCCTGCTGAACTTACTCCTAAATTCTGCAGTGCCTAAGAGCTAGGTTTTGAGCCCAGCAGCATCAACAGATGGCTAGGTTCCCTACTTGAGCAGTTCGGAAATTAGGGTTATTTTAGGTCAATCTCAAAAAGCCAAAAATTAAGTTAGATGAATGCAAACACTGCATATAAAATATACAAAAATTTAATATAAGCTTCTAAGTGAGTAGGAATCCTGGTTGACTATGATAACCATACTCTATGCCAGTACTCTCTAACAGCATAGATGTGGTGCCTATCTTGTTATAGATCTGCCTAATGGTTGGATTTCTCCAGGCAACTGGAAATGAGGCCCTGTGCTCCCTTTTCTGAGGAAGGCCTAGCATTTTTATGAGGACTTTGAAACATGGATCCAATATGCAGAATTATGGTTGGTCCATCTTCAGCAGTGTTCAATTTTTTAATGATTTTTTTATTTATTAAATTATTTGGGTTGTGCTGAGTGATGTCAGTATTTTTTATTTGTATTATGAATGACCATAACATGCTCAATAGATTAGACTACTGTAGTGATTAGTTGCTTTATCTCCAGATTTTGTGATTTGTGTCACAGGCACTCCAGAACTGCTCATGAGACCTGTGTCCAGCCTGCGCAGATCATTGAGCCTCTTGACCACACTTGAGAATATAATGAGCTATCCTGGTTGTAACTTTAAAGTAAAACAGAAAATAAAACTACCATAAATTTCTAAATGCCCATAAAATCTGCTAAATCAATAGCTAGCCTGTAATTTCTTCTAAGTTCAGCTATACTTTGCAAGTTCCCATGTGAAAACAATCTTGGTATGAATTAACACAACAACCAATTCTTGGGTGAAAAATAAGTGCACCTGCATAAACATCAGATCTGATCCATGAGAACCCACAAAAGAAAAATGTAAATAACCTGAACCCTAGCATGTACACCTAACCTGTACAAATCACCTTCTGACCAATAAATGAAGTAGTAAGAAAACTACCAGCCAATAGATGTTGGACACAAGGTCTGTGAAAACTGTATAAAATAAGTTATGTGAATAAATAAAGATTCAGCTTTTCCCTCATGAAGAAAATGGAGTCTTGCTTGATGTATTCCAATGCCATTGTGTTTAGTAAAATCATAATAATAATGAAAAAATATAAAATATAATGATGGACAGCAGGTCTGTCAGTTTTGGCCAGAGAATTTCAATTGGTCTTGTTCCATTAATATTCACCACGGCAGAATCAGGACAAACTCCATCCTTAGATCTAAATAAGGCAATTAGTACGGTTTTGAAAAAAAAAAAAAAAAAAAAAAAAGCAGATTCTTTCCTGTTTTTCTGACTCATTCTTGCAAGGTAAGAATGCAGAATCAGTGTGTCCTTAGGTCTGCACAAGGGTTGGAAAGTCACTAAGTATGTTGCACAAAAGTACTCTGAAAAAAAGTATGGGTGTTTTTGATCCCAACAAAGTGGTATCAATCTGTGCTGTGCTGTGCAGCCCAGCAAAAAGAGCAGAGATATAAAACTTTCTTGCACTGTTTTGTTGTCAGTGCCCACTGCAGCTTTTCTGGCTGAAGTCTGGTAATAAAATTTTTGATATTCAGATTGTTCATGTGTGGGATTATGTATCTTTCATTCCATTTCTCTCTGCATAGGTAGAGAGTGATTTCCATTGATTAGATGGAATGGAACCTGGCAACCTAAGCAGAATTTAAATTAATTTATTGTTTATTCACTGCAAAATCATAGCACCTGCCTTTTCTGGGAGCAGAAAAAAAATTCCCAGGATTAGACACAAAATATGATTGTGATTTAAAATGGATCTCTCAGAAATGCACCCATTTGTGTCAGTTCTGGCTAAATTCAATAACAACCATGCACAGGGCAGTCTGTAACCAGAGTGTTAAGTGCACTTCATTCCTGTGTACCTGCAACACTGAAGGTTTCTTCATGTACAGTGTGTATTCATCAGTGATGAAATCCTGTTTTCCTTCTGTTTCCATGCATCTTTTTCCTTGCAGACATTTTTTTATTGGGCACCCTGGGATGCTGCCTAGAGCACCATTGTCAGCTTCATGGCCACTTCACTCCCTTTCCTACTGTGCAACAATCTTTCCTTGTCTTATCTTTGCCTGTGGTTTTCCTGTCTTTTTTTGTTTGCTCTTTGTTCTGTCATTTTGTTGATCCACAAGGTAGCAAGTTCCCACACAGTGAAACAGTCCTGCCAGCACCTGTCATCCCCATTCCAGAAAAAGCACCAAAGTGATAATATGATAGTTTCCCCTGAAATTTATACCACTTTATTGTGCTTTTTGTACTTACAAAAATATCAGCTACTTAAGATCTGTTTATTACGTTTTGTGAAATGGCCTGCAGAGTAGGATGCCATATTAATATGATTCTAAAATGGACCAAAATTTCATGTTACACTCTTGAGATACTTGTTAAGGCTTGTTCTTAGCTGCATGATTAATTATGAAAGGTAAATAACTAATTTATAAATTAAACATGTATGCAACTTTTTAATGCATGTAATTATTTAATTTGTTCATGTGTTCTTTTAGAATTTCCAGTTAAACTATTGTAATTAATGCTATTTTAAGAGCAAATGAGTGTAAAATTGCAGATGTCTTTGAAGGAACAGACTTCACTTAGGCAGGAGGTGGTAATTGAAATAATTGAACTTCACATTGTAGTTAAATTTGCCTCATGCTTCTTTCTTTTAACAATCACAAAAGAATATGGAATTAAACCCTTTAAACTCTCAGATGAGATTAATTTCATGTCAGTATACTTGAGACAAAGATAAAAGAAAGAAGAGTGCTTCAAATGGGGCTTCCATGTTCTTCCTCACGAAACAACTCCTGTTATAACAAATCTTTCTGACAGGACTTTCTCTCTGGATATATAAAATGCAAGGCTGCGTAGTGTCAGAAACTGGCAGGCCTCAGGACTTGTTTTCCCATACATTTTGAAATGCTTATGTGTCTGTAAGGCCCTTTTCTTGGAACAGGAGGCACACACAGCCCTGAGAGCCAGATGTCCTTCCTGTGAATGCCCTTGACAAAGCTGAGGGGGCAGCTCTGTGTGCCCAGGCTGTCGCCCTCTCCAGCCACTACCCATCCCTGATGTGCCTGCTCTACTCTCCAGAACAACACCCAGGCAAGCTAGATAGGTATTTCCATCTGTCCCTCACAGAGAGGGGCTTTTTTCTTGTCTTTTGTCCTGCTTCAGTCCCATTCCCATGCCTTAACTTGGTCCCCATTGCTTTGCCAGCTGTGCTAGAGTAATCCAGGCTAAAGAAGTCTTCTAAAAGGGAGAGGTTTTCCTCCCCTTCATATTGTGCCGTGCAGAACATTGCCCCTTGCTGATGCATCTTGAAGCACTCCAGAATCGCTCTCTGCCAGCTGGGAATAGTGGATTCAGTGGGCTGTGGGCTTGTAGCGTGTGGCTGACCTCTCCTGCAAACAAAGCAGAAATCACAAGCAGTTGTGCAATCATCATATCTGAGAGCACATGGCTGAGCCTAAATGCGTAGAGGGAGGAGACAGGGAGCAAAGGTTGGCTGTGAGTGAGCCAACAGGTTTACGAGGTTTAGGTTTTGGTATGAAGTGGGGAATATAAATGAAAAATGAAGCCATGGGATCTGCCATGGGATAGGAATGAAATCCAGCAGACTAATAGGCATTAAGCACTGTTCTGCTTATTGAATATGTTCCCATTTGAGTCAGTCTCCATCTAACTTCTTGCTATCCATTTATCTTCTCTTTCTTATACTGGATGAGTTCTTCTTCACTTTCTGACTATCTTAGGGTTAAACCGTGTTCATGTAATGCAAGTTTATACTGTGCCATTTTGTGTAACACGTTGCTTGTCTAATTCATACACCACACAGTTCTTGCAGTAGATACAAGACCCTGACAAGTTCCCAAAAGGATTTGTTCTCCAAAGTTATAGAGGTTTAAATGTGGAACAAGAAATGGCACTTTACAAAGAAAATACTTTCTGTTGCTTTTTGACTGAAAGGGTGTTCCAAAGAAAAAAGAAAATTTTTACTAAAATGAGATGAGAAAGAACAGTTATGTAACTATGGTGACAGAGTTCACAGTAAATTCCAGTCTGTGTTTACACACAGGAGTGTACCTTATGACCAGTTTCTTGAGGGATAATCAGCCATTAGAATGTACATGGAATGTATTTGTAACTGCCCCCAATACTGAACATCTCCTTTTGCTCACAGGATCCTTCAGACTAGAGTGAAGCTGATCTAGAACCATACCAAGAGACCTCTGTCTGCTTCTGAGACCCCTTTGTCAGAGAGCTTTTGCACAGTACAGTTTGTACCATTCTGATTCACTCGGGTTTTGGTTGACCTCTTTGAACCTATTCTCCCTAGTGGCAACAGATTTTCTTTTCTAGTTTGACAGCTTAGGTGACCAGGTTTTACATAACTACATTTTGCCTGTTTCCTAAAGGCAAGCAACATTTTGCCTACATTTCTGAAACCTTTAATTAAAACTTCTGGTTTAAAGTGTAGTTTTGTAGCTCATATTTAAAAATTATTTGAAAGCTGGGCAATGTTTTGTACAGAAACAGATTTGCCATCTGGGGTGTCCACAGCTGGATGGAGGACTCCAGGTGGGGGTCTCATGAGAGTGAAGTCATAGGATCACTTCTCTCAACCTGCTGGTCACATTCTTGTGATGCAGCCCAGGGTATGGTTGGCTTTTGGGCTGCAAATGCTCATTACCAGGTCATGTGGAGGCTCTCATTCATCCACAGCTCCAAGTCCTTCTTCTCAGGACTGCTCTCAATCCCCTCTCCACCCAACCTGTACTTCTGCTTGAGATGGCCTGGACTCAGATGCAGGACCTTGCACTCGGCCTTGTTTATCTTCATGAGGTTCACATGGTCTCACCTTGCAAATCTTTCAAACCTTTGTGGCAGAGACAGAAAAGTGCCAAAGAAATAAGACTGAGCCTGAGATCTGGATGAATCATTGATTTCTTTTTGCTGAACTGACCTTATCTCGCTGAATCTGGAAGGTAGAAAACCTGGTCATGGAGAAAGAGCCTGAATCTTCTCCATATTTTTCATATTTTCTGAACACTGTTTTATAAAACTGCAGGTTTTGATTTGAGATTTTTAATAATTTTATTTAATTCTATGGAAAAGCAGAAAGAAGAACTGTCTGAAACCATATAGTGTGCTTTTCTTTGTTAGGTCTGTAAGGGTACACTGCAATGAGGTTCTGCATAGAAATAATGATCTGCTTGAAATTTAATGTATGCTAGAAAATTCAATACAGAAATGATACTCATTAAATCAAACAAACAACTCCCCAAACCATTTCATGCACACACAGGTCCCTTTACCCACACCAGATAAATAAGCAAAGAATCTCCCTTGCTCATCAGAAGAATTAATTTATATGCCTCATTTGGATAAGAGTTACTTGGCCTGAAGGCATTATAACTACAACAATACATATGTTTACATCAAGTTCCTTCTTAAATTTTTAGAATTCAGCTATAAAAGGGACTTCTGGGAATCTAGAAATTGGTGACTTCTGCCTACCCTGTAAGAGTCTGCAAATTCCTCATGTCACACAATCCACACAGATTCTCTGCATCTAGCCCTGCATGACCCCAACAAAAAGTAAAGCAAGTTTTCTCTTCCTGTAGTCTATCTGTTCAGCTAAGATAGCAATGAATTTACAGGCTACCTAGCTTATCCAGCTAATGTAACAGTTCCTGGCAATTCTTTCAATTGGTAATGAGCATCATCTCTAATTCACCTGCTGAGACCTCATGCTGTCTGCCTGCCTCCCTTCCCCTTGTAGGCAAATATGAACCTTTATGCAAGCATTGGTAATTCAGCTTTAAAGCTCAGTAATATTGTTCCAGGGTCCTGATTTGGATCTTGCTCTCTTCCCTTTGCAACACGAATTTCAAAAGGGCCACTCTTGGTTTGTACTATAGCTTCATAAACCTCATAGACAAGATGTGCCTACATTAGGGTCCTGGCTTGGGGCAGGAGTGCTTTTCTGAAGTGAGTGTCTCAGTTAGAGAGGCCAGAGATTAATTAAATTCCTTCTGATAAAATCAGTCCAGGAACTCACCTGCTCTAGTCCAACACTCCATGGGACCAGAGTAGGGCTAGACTACAGTAAAACACCCAAAATATGTATATTTGTGTATTGTTACCAAGAGTAGGTGCTCAGAACTGATTGTTTTACCTATAAAACTGCTTCTATTGGCACCTCTACCTCTTGCTAATGGAAATGTAGCTTCAACAGCCCTCAGATGTTTTAATTTCTGTGCTATCTTTGTGTGACTTGTTGTAACTAAAATGGCTAGAGGAAAAATACTCCGTTTGATAAATTTAGCTGCAGTTAACATAAGCAGTTACTGCTTCTCTTTATATGTTGCTGATGTAAAAGGGATTTTTTAGGCTGCTGCTGATGTGAATGCCCATAATTGTAGTTCTAAGAGTGTGTAGGTGTAGGACTTGTAAAAAGAGTTATGTTAATCTGAGAAAATAGGTTTGAAAGAAAAGTTAGGAAAGCATGAATCCATCCTCTTGTCCCAAATCAAGAATGACAACATGAAAACCATTCCTGGTCAGTATTTGTGGAACCTAGAAAGACCCAGACTTATTCTATAATTAAAATTGTAAACACAGTATGCAAAATGTTACAATTTTTTCCTAATAAATAATTTACTTTCCCCAAAAGCACAGGAATTAAAAGATACATAAGCAGAGTTATATAAATCCTTTTGCAGCATTTCCTCATATTAAGTGGCAACTGGAAACTTTTCTGAATAGGATACCTTAATGGGTATGCAGCTTTTAAATTTTTGCATGTTTGAAATTTCTTTTGGAAAATTTCAGCCAAAGCAACCCAGTAATTTTTTTCCTCATTTCCTTTCATCATTCTCTCTCCTTTGCTCCTCACAAACAGTAGTACTATCAGGGGAAAAATATTTTTATTTTTGTCCCATGCTATAATGTTCTAAGATCATATCTTTTAAAGTCCTTAGTCTTCAAAGTTGTTTGAAAAGTTGTGGTGTCTTTTATTCATTTGCTTGAGTTTTTTGTTTGGTTGGGTTTTTTTGTCATGGGGCAACCTTTTTCAGTCTCTGTGAAAACTGAAACTGGTGAGTACTTGGTACAGAATTTTTAAATTTCCATAGTTAAAATGGCCAAAGAAATTCAAATGCCATTTTTCTTCAAGCTGGTTTTCCTCAGACAGATCCCAAAATGATATTCAAGCTACATCTGCCCCATCCCTATAGAATAATTGGATGTGGTTCTCAAACCTCAGAAATAACCATGCTGAATAACTGTTGCTGCTACAAATTACTTGAGTATGCTTGAGGTCAGGGCTACAGAAGCTTCAGTAGCTTTCCCTTAATTGATTTCTGGTGAGCCTGGTCTCTTGAAGAAGAACAAATAATCTTTTCTTGTTGTGGGGAGTAGAGCAAAAGCAGAAGGGAGAAATAGAATAAATTCAAAATGTGGTTAGACAGAGACTGGGTTAGAGTCAGAAAAGCAGAGAAGAACCTGGTGAAAGCATTAGGTAATGAATTGGAAAGAGAAGAAAAGAAAAATACTGGATTTTGCTGTGACAGTTTGGTGAGGAACAACAGATAGCTTATTTTTTGGATTGGAGTAGGGGGAATAAATAACAGAAGTCAACTGTTCAAAAACAGAATGATGAGAGCAGGAGTTAGAATTGAAATGTTAAAGAATAATCTAGGCTGGTCATCAGTAACCTATTTACAGAACAGGTTGGGCATCTCTTGAGTGAGACAGAATCCTAGGCCTGGGTATTGTGTGAGAAAAACTGATTTTAACATCTGCCTCAGATTCAGCCATACAAAGCTAATGACACTGACCTTTTTCACAGATGTGTTTTGGGATGATGGCCCATGAAGTCTCCAAAAATTCTATTGAGGAGCTCTGTAGAAAGAATTGTGAGAGAGTACTCATAATCATATGTACTGCCTATATAAAAATGTTTTAAGAGTGTGCAGAAGAGAGGCAAGCCCCTTAACTGGGCCCACTCCATTCTGCACATCAAATCAGACAGGCTGAAAGAATGATGTGTGCCTTATGTTTTTTCCCATCTGTTCTCAATCCAATAAATCTGGACACTATGACATGAAGTGGACGACAGTGGTGCATCACCAGGTGGCACATCACCTGCCAGGTACAACTCCTATCCCAGTGCCTATCCCAGTGCTTCATCTGTGGGCAGCACACAGACTGGCTGACTGACTGCCTGACTGACTGACTGCCTGACTGACTGACTCAGATCCACGTGCCCTGGGAGCCTGAGGTGAAGTCACAGCACAAGAGCAAGATCCCAGGTGGTGCTGTAGAGCTGCAGTGGGAGAGAACGGGATGTGAACCCCTTGTGTACCTGTTACTCTGTGAGATTTAATCAGTCTGCACTTGGAGTGTGATTATGCAACAAAATGCTCTGGTAGTTTATATATTTCAGGAGAGGATGGCAGGTGAATGATGATGTCTCTACAGACAGTTCTGTCATTTCCTAAGTCTGAATTCCACCAGCTGAATGGCAGCTTTAATAATGCCCTTTTAACAAATTCTTCTGTGTATCATTAATTTGAATTTTGAATTCTAGCTGTAATTTGAGACATGTATTTATTGAGTTTGCTTCAAGAGGATGGGAACCTGCTTGCAATTAATGTGGTGTCTTTTGACTTAGTGAGGAGTATAATTTTTGCCCCAAAAAATTGCCCCAATTCTTTGTTTCTCTCTCTGTACCCATTCCAATACATTGCTATCTTTCTAGATATTGTGATATGAGAATTAATCCTGTAGGAACTATTCCCCCCCCTTTCCTCCAAGCCCTCTCTCTTCCACAGCAGGCTCTGACAATACTGATAGCCAAAATAGCATATTCATCTTTGTACAAGTGGATCAAAGACTTGCAAGCAACACAGGTAGGAATATCTCAAATTCCTTTCTTCTTCCTTATGTAACTTGCTCTCTTTCCTTAAGGTAACAGCTCTTGGGTGTGGAAAGGGAAGAAATAAGAAGATTGGGTTGCATTCAATCTAGAAAAAAATGAAAATCCTCTTGAATTCAGAACTGTCGGGGTCCGCTGTTATGTGTCTCTGCCCTGACACGGGGAAACTCTCCTTTTGATGGGTCAAAATCAAGCCACCAAACCCTTTTGGCAACATTCCAGGGTTTTCGAGCCCCCCAGGGGCTCCCCTGGTGTCTCTGCACATCCACAGTGGTGTGCTGAGATCCCACAAGAACTGTGTTTTTAAATTCTGTATGCATGGAGATTGTAAAGAGCTGAAAATATCCTAGACAATGATGAAGTGATAGTTTGAGCTATTCCCAAAAGCATTGGAGATGGGAAGCCCAGGGTTTGAGGGTATGCTGAAGTTGGGAGGGAATTCACAGAGTTTCCTTAGGGCATAATTAAGCTGGTACTATCAGGAACACCAGCTATTCAAGAAAACTGTAATAATATTTTGGCCAAATTAAATAGAATTTTTCTTTCATATTCTTCACCTCTTTGGATTTCTATGCTGAAGAGTTTGTATCCTGTCCAGTGCTGCACACTCAAGTGTTTGGGAAGCTAAGAATCCTCTGAATTGTCTTTATTCAACATTGAAGAATGCTTTTAATTTGTTTTCTTTGAGTACTGAGATTTTTAATAAAAGCTTTGAAGAAGAGGTGTTCACATCTAGTGTTTCAGTCAAGATGTCATGCAGTGCTTTTTTTGAAGACACCATGGTTTTGGCTAACTTCCTTGGTACCTGATCATAGCCCATAAAAGAGAATCAGCACCAAAAAATATGTGGCCATTTGAATTTCATATCCTCGAGAGACAGGATAAGTATTTTACATGATTTCTATTTTTTTTCCCCTAGTACACCACCTAGAACCTTAGAAATAAATGCCCAGTGAGCCACTGTAGTGATATATAGCAGCTGGTATAAAGAGATTAGTTTACTGCATATAATTAACAGTGTGCAAATATGCTATTTTTACCCTTGTAAAAGTTCATGCAGCTCATTGGCCATGAGTCACTGCTGAGTCCAGGGATCTGATTTCAGACAACATTCTCAGAACATGAGTTGTCATCTTTCATTCATTCTCTTTCCTTCAAGCAGTGATAGTGGCTTTGTGAAAGCAAGGAATAATCTGGACTTCAGCTTGGGACATAAAGGACAGCCTGTGTTTTCATGAGGCTCCTGACTTTGCACCTTCAAGCACCCATCCTCAGACTGTCCCATAATGCTGTTTCAAGGCCAAGAGCTGATCTAGCCAGTGTTTCCTTTTGAATTTATAACCTCATCTGCTCCAGTGGGCTTCCATGACTAGTTCCTGAAGTCACTTCTGCAGAGCTCTGTGTGGATACTGTACAAGGCCTTTCTGTAAAGCAAAGGGTTTTTCTTCTTTGAAGGTTCAAGTTTATTCATATACTATATCCCTTGAAGTACTTGAGACTGAGGTGGTCAACTAAGATTCTGATCCCTGTGCATTCTTGAAATATGGAATATAACTGCCATTTAAGTATTGACTGACTAATTTTGCCTCTAAATTTCTTTTTGATCAGTTTTCCATTGTAAACTCTATTTTTGAGATCAAAAAGAGTGTTTTAGATAGTAATGGAGTTAGATATAAACATATGATTCTGTACGGAAAATAGTATCTCAAAAGCTACAACATCTGATCAGCTGGCAGCTGCTACAGTCTGGCTGTTGCTTTGGAAGTGCTGTGGGCTTGCCAGCTGGCTGTCTTGATGAGTTGCTGTGGGTTTTTAGGCACTCTTGAATGACTCCCTAAAATCATTTCAACAGGTACTGCTTACATTTTGGTTTTCTAATACTTGCTTCTGTTCTTTGGGAAGTGTTCTTTATTTAAAAGGGCATGCGCATCTAATGTGTTCCATCTGAAATGTTACCACAGCAAAAATATTTACTTTTAAGTCACACCTACCTAGAAAACAAGGGTGGGCTTTGGCAACTCCACTGAAGGTTGTGGCGAGCTGTGTCCCTCAGCTCATCTGGGGTTGCCCATGTCAGACAGAGGAGTCCAGTAGAGACATCCCTGAACTCCAACACATCCCAGGACTCCAACAAGTACTCACCTGGCTCCTTCCACCAAACTGCAGCTGGAGGCAATGCAGCAGAAGTGAGCTAAGTTGTTCATTTACTAATGAAACACAGTTAATTTATTTAACCAAGTGTCACTGGGATAAACCTGTACTTTGGGACCACGGGCTGAAACCCTGTCACTGTCTGCCCTTTGCCATTCTGCCATGCAGGCAGGCTTGGGGCTATTTCAGGGATTTCGCTACCTCGGGTTATTCTGCCTTCACAGGCCGGCTTTGGCAGTTTGAAAACACTTTGACATCTGAGGTTTATCATGAGATTGAATTAGGGTTCACTTTGATAGTTAAAATATTGCCTGCTAATTCATGCTGGTTGAAATAGCAGCTCTTTCAACACTTCACCAGAAAAATAGAAGTGATTATTTTTGGTTGCCTGTGTGTGGTTATACAATTGAGCTGGAGGTGCACTGCAATCTTTTCCTAGTTTGGTATGTAGACCAAGATTTGAGAATTTTTCTTGTTTTTGTTTTGTTTAATATGGGCCTAGGAAAAACAAACAAGAAAAAATTATAACAGAACATAAGACAGACATCTGCAAACCCTTACAAGTTTTTTCAAGTGCAAAATTTAATTAAAACCCACTGATATTTTCAGATATCAGAGCCAGTACTGACAAAACTTGCTATTTGAGGACGGTGAAACAGACATTTCTTAAAATCCAGCTTTGTAAGTGTTTTGCTCCAACTGTCAAAATATTTTTTTTCATAAATTTCTGGGTGGCCTTTTGATACATGATATAAATAGTTTAAGACAATTTTTTTTCCCGAAGATATTAAAAAATATTTACATTAAAAACTATGTGAGTTTTGAACTGGATTTTTCTGCTCGTTTGGAAGAAGAAATATTTCAGAAAAACTAGAAACAGACAATTCATTCTAGAACTTTTTAACCAAATATTCTTCTGTAGCCTATTTTTGACCAAATTTTCCATAGACAAATTGTGAGCATGTCATCCCTTGCGGCCTGACCTGTGATTTTGCTTGCAGAAAATGCATTGTAGGTGAGGCACAGACTAAAAACTGGGATTTGCAGTAAAAAAAAAAAAAAACAAACCAAAAAAAACCCAAAAAAAAACCAAACCAAAAAAACCCCAAACAAACTAAGCTCCATTTGTTTTTTTTTTACCAGCTATATAATAGTTACTACTCCCTTTCTAATGCAGTGTATAAAACTCTCTATTAAAGTTATTGGTGTCAAGAAGAGGGAATGTGAAGAATTTACTGAGTAATAGACAGAAGCCTGCTAGTAAAGTTGCTCATCTTGGATATAATGTTTGATACCATCAAAAAAGAGCAGATGTGTTTGAACATGAGTCTTCCAGGTGGCTGAAAGGCCCTACTTTTAAGCTGGAGAAAAAAATGAGGAGGCCACACCTTCCCAATCAATTCTATAATGTTCTTCTCAGTCTATCCATAAATTGTAAATATTTAGGTGCTAAAAAAAAAAAAAAAAAA